>NC_091458.1:162533998-162833998 GCF_027789765.1 Dendropsophus ebraccatus
GTCAGTGTATACCCCCCCTCCATATCAAGTCAGTGTATACCCCCCTCCATATCCAGTCAGTGTATACCCCCCTCATATCCAGTCAGTGGTATACCCCTATATATCCAGTCAGTGTATACTCCCCTCCATATCCAGTCAGTGTATACCCCCCCTCCATATCCAGTCAGTGTATACCCCCTCCATATCCAGTCAGTGTATACCCCCCTCCATATCCAGTCAGTGTATACCCCCCTCCATATCAGTCAGTGGTATACCCCCCTCCATATCCAGTCAGTGTATACCCCCCCTCCATATCCAGTCAGTGGTATACCCCCCTCCATATCCAGTCAGTGTATACCCCCCTCCATATCCAGTCAGTGTATAACCCCCCTCCATACCAGTAGTGTATTACATCACCCCTCCATATCCAGTCAGTGTATACTCCCCTCCATATCCAGTCAGTGTATACTACCCTCCATATCCAGTCAGTGCATACCCCCTATATATCCAGTCAGTGTATACCCCCCCTCCATATCCAGTCAGTGTATACCCCCCTCCATATCCAGTCAGTGTATACTCCCCTCCATATCCAGTCAGTGTATACCCCCCCCCCTCCAATCCAGTCAGTGTATACCCCCCCTCCATATCCAGAGTCAGTGTATACCCCCCCCTCCATATCCAGTCAGTGTATACCCCCCCTCCATATCCAGTCAGTGTATACCCCCCTCCATATCCAGTCAGTGTATACCCCCTCCATATCCAGTCAGTGTATACCCCCCTCCATATCCTGATACGGTCGGGTCACAGAGATTTCAGCTCCTGAAGCCCGGCGCACGTGCTGACAGGAGAGTCCGATGCTCATAGAGAATGAATGGGGAGTCCGATGCTCTGTCATTCTCTATGAGCATCGGACTCTCCTGTGACCACGCGCGCCGGGCTTCGGGAGCTGAAATCTCTGTGACCCGACCGTATCAGGAAGCGGGACCCGGCGCGATTAGGTGAGTATAGGGAGATCTAACAGGGGGTCGGGAGCCTGTCACCCCGGCACGGGGGGTGACAGGTATCCTTTAAGCCAGTGCTTCTCAATTCCAGTCCTCAGGCCTCACCAACAGGTCATGTTTTGAGGATATCCCATACAGAGAACACCTGTGACCATACCTGATGCACTGAGTATAATTATATCACCTGCTTTAAGCGTGTCGCCATTGTAGAAGGTACCGCGTGAGGGACAAAGGGAAGGTAGCCGGGGGGACAATAGACGACAGACACCCACAATGGTACTAACAACAACACAGAAAAAAAGAAAAACACCATGAACACCAGGACCCACAGGCGAAGTCCTGGGACTGTGGAGAACTACACTCCACAGACAAGAAGCTAGGAACCACCAGCGCGAGTAGTGCTACCCTAGTAGGGAAACCTGACTAGCAATACCAGTAGCGGCTCCCCCTGCGAAGTATAACACAAATAGCATATGAGGTGCCGCACAAAACCCACTCTTGAGAGAATAACCCTTGGCCATAGATAACAGTATAAAGACATCGTCGGCACTCAGATGGTCACAGGTACTGCGACCAGGGGCATAGAGAAGTCTAAAAAATAACAGGTTGGCCTAAATTAGTGAGAAGTAAATGCTTAGACAGTTAGCAACAAAGGAGGGAAGGAGAACAACCAGCAGCCCAAAAGGTAAAAGAAACACAGGCTGCCATTGAACGGAAAAAGAAAAGTCACACAGAGTCCTTTTTGCAAGGAATCCAGCAGTGGCAGGAGACATGGGCCGCATCCATCAGCCTTCAGCGGCGGTGTCGTCATGTGATAATGGCATGGTGTTCCCAGCGTCCGGTAAGGCAGGGATCAGGGACCAACCAGGCAGGCGGACCGCTGGAAGGTCTAAAGGCCTAAGGAAAGCCGGAAGTTCCACTGGATCTTTGAGGGTATGGCGCTTGCCTCGATGTCTCACCACCAGCTGGAAAGATAAGCCCCACATGTATGGTATCTCTCTCTCTCGTAGTAACTCCAATACGGGCGTAGAGCTCGGCGTTGCGAGAGCGCGTGTCTGGATAAATCCTGGAGCAAAGAAATGGTAGCACCATCAAAGTCAATGGACTCTTGCCTGCGGGCTTGCCTCATAATCTCCTCCTTCACTGAATAATAATGCAGTCGGCATATAACATCTCTAGGTCTATTAGGATCAGAGTTCATGGGGCCCAAGGCTCTGTGTGCCCTGTCGATTTCCAAGTCTTTGGATACCGGGCGGCGTAGGAGGGAGCTAAATATCCCCTGGAGAGTAGGAATCAAATCCGGCCTTTTAGTTGCCTCTGGCAACCCCCGTACCCTAATGTTATTGCGCCGGCTTCTATTTTCGTTATCGTCGTGCAGACGGTACAGCTGGGCAATATGGAATTCATGCATATCCACTTTATTCACTGTCTCCTCTAACTGTACAGACATAGGAGCATGGTCTGCCGCCATTTCATCTACTTTAGTCTCAGTTGTGTGGATGGAGATTTCTTGCTTATAAGAGTGCTCCAGCCTCTGCACCAAGTTCTCCATCTCCTGCCTGGTGGGAGCTGCTTCATGTGCTCCTGCCAGTCCCATGCAGGGGATGTGGAAGGGGAGGCACATGTAGGCTCTGCCGCCTGAGCTAACGCTGGGGCTGCCATGTGGTGAGGAGAAAATGGCGGCGCCTGTGCAGATAGGGGCTGGCTGAGGTGAGGCGCGCTATGGGGGTGCCCACAACTGTCCCATGTGCTGTGTTGGGGTGACACTGGTGCCGCTGCGGCAGTAGGCGTCAGAGGCTGGCAGGAAGCCGACTTACTGTGCCGGATCCGGGTGCAGGGGTTGCCCGTGGGTGCCACCGGGCTGCTGGTCTGATCAGGCGCCGGGATACCAGGCCGTGTCCCTGCGGCCAAGAAGCCGTCCAAACTGCTCTGTCTGGAGGTTGAGCGGAGGCTTCAGGTGACGGGCGGCGGCGGCTTCCTCCTCCTATACATATGGCCGGGTGAGCAGGCCAAATGGTGTGGGTTAAGGCGGCGGTGAGGTGCTTCGCAGCGGGAGCCCAGCAAGGATGCGTCCTCACTCCGCCATCGCTAGGCCACACCCCACTGTCATGATGGAAACCTTTATATATGTTACAGGAGGAAGAAGGGAAAGGGAGGACATGATGGAAACCTTTATATATGTTACAGGAGGAAGAAGGGAAAGGAGGGACATGATGGAAACCTTTATATATGTTACAGGAGGAAGAAGGGAAAGGAGGACATGATGGAAACCTTTATATATGTTACAGGAGGAAGAAGGGAAAGGAGGGACATGATGGAAACCTTTATATATGTTACAGGTGGAGGAAGAAGGGGAAGGGGGGACATGATGGAAACCTTTATATATGTTACAGGAGGAAGAAGGGAAAGGGGAGACATGATGGAAGCCTTTATATATGTTACAGGTGGAAGAAGGGAAAGGGAGGACATGATGGAAACCTTTATATATGTTACAGGAGGAAGAAGGGAAAGGGGGGACATGATGGAAACCTTTATATATGTTACAGGAGGAAGAAGGGAAAGGGGAGACATGATGGAAGCCTTTATATATGTTACAGGTGGAAGAAGGGAAAGGGAGGACATGATGGAAACCTTTATATATGTTACAAGAGGAAGAAGGGAAAGGGGGGACATGATGGAAACCTTTATATATGTTACAGGAGGAAGAAGGGAAAGGGAGGACATGATGGAAACCTTTATATATGTTACAGGTGGAAGAAGGGAAAGGGAGGGCATGATGGAAACCTGTATATATGTTACAGGAGGAAGAAGGGAAAGGAGGGACATGATGGAAACCTTTATATATGTTACAGGAGGAAGAAGTGAAAGGAGGACATGATGGAAAACTTTATATATGTTACAGGTGGAAGAAGGGAAAGGGAGGACATGATGGAAACCTTTATATATGTTACAGGAGGAAGAAGGGAAAGGAGGGACATGATGGAAACCTTTATATATGTTACAGGTGGAAGAAGGGAAAGGGGGGACATGATGGAAACCTTTATATATGTTACAGGAGGAAGAAGGGAAGGGGGACATGATGGAAACCTTTATATATGTTACAGGAGAAAGAAGGGAAAGGGGGGACATGATGGAAACCTTTATATATGTTACAGGAGGAAGAAGGGAAAGGGAGGACACGATGGAAACCTTTATATATGTTACAGGAGGAAGAAGGGAAAGGGAGGGCATGATGGAAACCTTTATATATGTTACAGGAGGAAGAAGGGAAAGGGAGACATGATGGAAACCTTTATATATGTTACAGGTGGAAGAAGGGAAAGGAGAGGCATGATGGAAACCTTTATATATGTTTCAGGAGGAAGAAGGGAAAGGGGAGACATGATGGAACCTTTATATATGTTACAGGTGGAAGAAGGGAAAGGAGGACATGATGGAAACCTTTATATATGTTTCTTCTTCACTCTGTTAAGCCCCCTATGTGTGAAGCAGCACTGTGTCCTATGACTGATGCACACCCACCAATACTGTGTCCTATGACTGATGTACACCCAGCAGCTCTGTGTCCTATGACTGATGTACACCCAGCAGTACTGTCCTATGACTGATGTACACCCACCAATACTGTGTCCTATGACTGATGTACACCCAGCAGTACTGTCCTATGACTGATGTACACCCATCAGTACTGTCCTATGACTGATGTACACCCAGCAGTACTGTGTCCTATGGCTGATGTACACCCAGCAGTACTGTGTCCTATGACTGATGTACACCCAGCAGTACTGTCCTATGACTGATGTACACCCAGCAGTACTGTGTCCTATGACTGATGTACACCCAGCAGCACTGTGTCCTATGACTGATGTACACCCAGCAGCACTGTGTCCTATGACTGATGTACACCCAGCAGTACTGTCCTATGACTGATGTACACCCAGCAGTACTGTCGTATGACTGATGTACACCCAGCAGTACTGTGTCCTATGACTGATGTACACCCATCAGTACTGTGTCCTATGGCTGATGTACACCCAGCAGTACTGTGTCCTATGACTGATGTACACCCAGCAGTACTGTGTCCTATGACTGATGTACACGCAGCAGTACTGTGTCCTATGACTGATGTACACCCAGCAGCACTGTGTCCTATGACTGATGTACACGCAGCAGCACTGTGTCCTATGACTGATGTACACCCAGCAGTACTGTCCTATGACTGATGTACACCCAGCAGTACTGTCGTATGACTGATGTACACCCAGCAGTACTGTGTCCTATGACTGATGTACACCCAGCAGTACTGTCCTATGACTGATGTACACCCAGCAGTACTGTTGTATGACTGATGTACACCCAGCAGTACTGTGTCCTATGGCTGATGTACACCCAGCAGCACTGTGTCCTATGACTGATGTACACCCAGCAGTACTGTGTCCTATGACTGATGTACACCCAGTAGTACTGTGTCCTATGACTGATGTACACCCAGCAGCTCTGTGTCCTATGACTGATGTACACCCAGCAGCACTGTGTCCTATGACTGATGTACACCCATCAGTATTGTGTCCTATGACTGATGTACACCCAGCAGCTCTGTGTCCTATGACTGATGTACACCCATCAGTATTGTGTCCTGACTGATGTACACCCAGCAGCACTGTGTCCTGTGACTGATGTACACCCAGCAGCTCTGTGTCCTATGACTGATGTACGCCCAGCAGCACTGTGTCCTATGACTGATGTACACGCAGCAGCACTGTGTCCTATGACTGATGTACACGCAGCAGCACTGTCCTATGACTGATGTACACCCAGCAGCATTGTGTCCTATGACTGATGTACACCCAGCAGCTCTGTGTCCTATGACTGATGTACACCCAGCAGTACTGTCCTATGACTGATGTACACCCAGCAGCACTGTCCTATGACTGATGTACACCCAGCAGCTCTGTGTCCTATGAGTGATGTACACCCAGCAGCTCTGTGTCCTATGAGTGATGTACACCCAGTAGTACTGTGTCCTATGACTGATGTACACCCAGCAGTACTGTCCTATGACTGATGTACACCCAGCAGTACTGTGTCCTATGACTGATGTACACCCATCAGTATTGTGTCCTGACTGATGTACACCCAGCAGCACTGTGTCCTGTGACTGATGTACACCCAGCAGCTCTGTGTCCTATGACTGATGTACGCCCAGCAGCACTGTGTCCTATGACTGATGTACACGCAGCAGCACTGTGTCCTATGACTGATGTACACGCAGCAGCACTGTCCTATGACTGATGTACACCCAGCAGCATTGTGTCCTATGACTGATGTACACCCAGCAGCTCTGTGTCCTATGACTGATGTACACCCAGCAGTACTGTCCTATGACTGATGTACACCCAGCAGCACTGTTCTATGACTGATGTACACCCAGCAGCTCTGTGTCCTATGAGTGATGTACACCCAGCAGCTCTGTGTCCTATGAGTGATGTACACCCAGTAGTACTGTGTCCTATGACTGATGTACACCCAGCAGTACTGTCCTATGACTGATGTACACCCAGCAGTACTGTGTCCTATGACTGATGTACACCCAGCAGTACTGTGTCCTATGACTGATGTACACCCAGCAGTACTGTGTCCTATGACTGAGGTACACCCAGCAGCTCTCTGTCCTATGACTGATGTACACCCAGCAGCTCTGTGTCCTATGACTGATGTACACCCAGTAGTACTGTGTCTTATGACTGATGTACACCCAGCAGCACTGTCCTATGACTGATGTACACCCAGCAGTACTGTTGTATGATAGATGTACACCCAGCAGCACTGTGTCCTATGACTGATGTACACCCAGTAGTACTGTTGTATGACTGATGTACACCCAGCAGCTCTGTGTTCTATGACTGATGTACACCCAGCAGTACTGTTGTATGACTGATGTACACCCAGCAGCACTGTGTCCTATGACTGATGTACACCCAGCAGTACTGTTGTATGACTGATGTACACCCAGCAGCTCTGTGTCCTATGACTGATGTACACCCAGTAGTACTGTGTCCTATGACTGATGTACACCCAGTAGTACTGTTTCCTATGACTGATGTACACCCAGTAGCACTGTGTCTCATGACTGATGTACACCCAGTAGTACTGTGTCCTATGACTGATGTACACCCAGCAGCACTGTGTCCTATGACTGATGTACACCCAGCAACACTGTGTCCTATGACTCATGTACACCCAGCAGCTGTGTCCTATGACTGATGTACACCCAGTAGTACTGTGTCCTATGACTGATGTACACCCAGCAGTACTGTCCTATGACTGATGTACACCCAGCAGTACTGTCCTATGACTGATGTACACCCAGTAGTACTGTGTCCTATGACTGATGTACACCCAGCAGTACTGTGTCCTGTGACTGATGTACACCCAGCAGTACTGTGTCCTATGACTGATGTACACCCAGTAGTACTGTGTCCTATGACTGAGGTACACCCAGCAGCATTGTGTCCTATGACTGATGTACACCCAGCAGCTCTGTGTCCTATGACTGATGTACACCCAGCAGTACTGTCCTATGACTGATGTACACCCAGCAGCACTGTTCTATGACTGATGTACACCCAGCAGCTCTGTGTCCTATGAGTGATGTACACCCAGCAGCTCTGTGTCCTATGAGTGATGTACACCCAGTAGTAATGTGTCCTATGACTGATGTACACCCAGCAGTACTGTCCTATGACTGATGTACACCCAGCAGTACTGTGTCCTATGACTGATGTACACCCAGCAGTACTGTGTCCTATGACTGATGTACACCCAGCAGTACTGTGTCCTATGACTGAGGTATACCCAGCAGCTCTCTGTCCTATGACTGATGTACACCCAGCAGCTCTGTGTCCTTTGACTGATGTACACCCAGTAGTACTGTGTCCTATGACTGATGTACACCCAGTAGTACTGTTTCCTATGACTGATGTACACCCAGTAGCACTGTGTCTCATGACTGATGTACACCCAGTAGTACTGTGTCCTATGACTGATGTACACCCAGCAGCACTGTGTCCTATGACTGATGTACACCCAGCAACACTGTGTCCTATGACTCATGTACACCCAGCAGCTGTGTCCTATGACTGATGTACACCCAGTAGTACTGTGTCCTATGACTGATGTACACCCAGCAGTACTGTCCTATGACTGATGTACACCCAGTAGTACTGTGTCCTATGACTGATGTACACCCAGCAGTACTGTGTCCTGTGACTGATGTACACCCAGCAGTACTGTGTCCTATGACTGATGTACACCCAGTAGTACTGTGTCCTATGACTGAGGTACACCCAGCAGCATTGTGTCCTATGACTGATGTACACCCAGCAGCTCTGTGTCCTATGACTGATGTACACCCAGCAGTACTGTCCTATGACTGATGTACACCCAGCAGCACTGTTCTATGACTGATGTACACCCAGCAGCTCTGTGTCCTATGAGTGATGTACACCCAGCAGCTCTGTGTCCTATGAGTGATGTACACCCAGTAGTACTGTGTCCTATGACTGATGTACACCCAGCAGTACTGTCCTATGACTGATGTACACCCAGCAGTACTGTGTCCTATGACTGATGTACACCCAGCAGTACTGTGTCCTATGACTGATGTACACCCAGCAGTACTGTGTCCTATGACTGAGGTATACCCAGCAGCTCTCTGTCCTATGACTGATGTACACCCAGCAGCTCTGTGTCCTATGACTGATGTACACCCAGTAGTACTGTGTCTTATGACTGATGTACACCCAGCAGCACTGTCCTATGACTGATGTACACCCAGCAGTACTGTTGTATGATAGATGTACACCCAGCAGCACTGTGTCCTATGACTGATGTACACCCAGTAGTACTGTTGTATGACTGATGTACACCCAGCAGCTCTGTGTTCTATGACTGATGTACACCCAGCAGTACTGTTGTATGACTGATGTACACCCAGCAGCACTGTGTCCTATGACTGATGTACACCCAGCAGTACTGTTGTATGACTGATGTACACCCAGCAGCTCTGTGTCCTATGACTGATGTACACCCAGTAGTACTGTGTCCTATGACTGATGTACACCCAGTAGTACTGTTTCCTATGACTGATGTACACCCAGTAGCACTCTGTCTCATGACTGATGTACACCCAGTAGTACTGTGTCCTATGACTGATGTACACCCAGTAGTACTGTTTCCTATGCCTGATGTACACCCAGCAGCACTGTGTCCTATGACTGATGTACACCCAGCAGCACTGTGTCCTATGACTCATGTACACCCAGCAGCTGTGTCCTATGACTGATGTACACCCAGTAGTACTGTGTCCTATGACTGATGTACACCCAGCAGTACTGTCCTATGACTGATGTACACCCAGCAGTACTGTCCTATGACTGATGTACACCCAGTAGTACTGTGTCCTATGACTGATGTACACCCAGCAGTACTGTGTCCTGTGACTGATGTACACCCAGCAGTACTGTCCTATGACTGATGTACACCCAGCAGTACTGTCCTATGACTGATGTACACCCAGCAGTACTGTGTCCTGTGACTGATGTACACCCAGTAGTACTGTGTCCTATGACTGATGTACACCCAGCAGCTCTGTGTCCTATGACTGATGTACACCCAGCAGCTCTGTGTCCTATGACTGATGTACACCCAGCAGCTATGTGTCCTATGACTGATGTACACCCAGCAGTACTGTCCTATGACTGATGTACACCCACCAATACTGTGTCCTATGACTGATGTACACCCAGCAGTACTGTCCTATGACTGATGTACACCCAGCAGTACTGTCCTATGACTGATGTACACCCAGCAGTATTGTGTCCTATGACTGATGTACACCCAGCAGCACTGTGTCCTGTGACTGATGTACACCCAGTAGTACTGTGTCCTATGACTGATGTACACCCAGCAGCTCTGTGTCCTATGACTGATGTACACCCAGCAGCTCTGTGTCCTATGACTGATGTACACCCAGCAGCTCTGTGTCCTATGACTGATGTACACCCAGCAGTACTGTCCTATGACTGATGTACACCAGCAGTACTGTGTCCTGTGACTGATGTACACCCAGCAGTACTATGTCCTATGACTGATGTACACCCAGTAGTACTGTGTCCTATGACTGATGTACACCCAGCAGCTCTGTGTTCTATGACTGATGTACACCCAGCAGTACTGTGTCCTGTGACTGATGTACACCCAGCAGCTCTGTGTCCTATGACTGATGTACACCCAGCAGTACTGTCCTATGACTGATGTACACCCAGCAGTACTGTGTCCTGTGACTGATGTACACCCAGCAGTACTATGTCCTATGACTGATGTACACCCAGTAGTACTGTGTCCTATGACTGATGTACACCCAGCAGCTCTGTGTCCTATGACTGATGTACACCCAGCAGCTCTGTGTCCTATGACTGATGTACACCCAGCAGTACTGTCCTATGACTGATGTACACCCACCAATACTGTGTCCTATGACTGATGTACACCCAGCAGTACTGTCCTATGACTGATGTACACCCAGCAGTATTGTCCTATGACTGATGTACACCCAGCAGTATTGTGTGCTATGACTGATGTACACCCAGCAGCACTGTCTCCTGTGACTGATGTACACCCAGCAGTACTGTGTCCTATGACTGATGTACACCCAGTAGTACTGTGTCCTATGACTGATGTACACCCAGCAGCTCTGTGTCCTATGACTGATGTACGCCCAGCAGCACTGTGTCCTGTGACTGATGTACACCCAGCAGTACTATGTCCTATGACTGATGTACACCCAGCAGCTCTGTGTCCTATGACTGATGTACACCCAGCAGCTCTGTCCTATGACTGATGTACACCCAGCAGTACTGTCCTATGACTGATGTACACCCAGCAGTACTGTTGTATGATAGATGTACACCCAGCAGCACTGTGTCCTATGACTGATGTACACCCAGTAGTACTGTTGTATGACTGATGTACACCCAGCAGCTCTGTGTTCTATGACTGATGTACACCCAGCAGTACTGTTGTATGACTGATGTACACCCAGCAGCACTGTGTCCTATGACTGATGTACACCCAGCAGTACTGTTGTATGACTGATGTACACCCAGCAGCTCTGTGTCCTATGACTGATGTACACCCAGTAGTACTGTGTCCTATGACTGATGTACACCCAGTAGTACTGTTTCCTATGACTGATGTACACCCAGTAGCACTGTGTCTCATGACTGATGTACACCCAGTAGTACTGTGTCCTATGACTGATGTACACCCAGCAGCACTGTGTCCTATGACTGATGTACACCCAGCAACACTGTGTCCTATGACTCATGTACACCCAGCAGCTGTGTCCTATGACTGATGTACACCCAGTAGTACTGTGTCCTATGACTGATGTACACCCAGCAGTACTGTCCTATGACTGATGTACACCCAGCAGTACTGTCCTATGACTGATGTACACCCAGTAGTACTGTGTCCTATGACTGATGTACACCCAGCAGTACTGTGTCCTGTGACTGATGTACACCCAGCAGCATTGTGTCCTATGACTGATGTACACCCAGCAGCTCTGTGTCCTATGACTGATGTACACCCAGCAGTACTGTCCTATGACTGATGTACACCCAGCAGCACTGTTCTATGACTGATGTACACCCAGCAGCTCTGTGTCCTATGAGTGATGTACACCCAGCAGCTCTGTGTCCTATGAGTGATGTACACCCAGTAGTACTGTGTCCTATGACTGATGTACACCCAGCAGTACTATCCTATGACTGATGTACACCCAGCAGTACTGTGTCCTATGACTGATGTACACCCAGCAGTACTGTGTCCTATGACTGATGTACACCCAGCAGTACTGTGTCCTATGACTGAGGTATACCCAGCAGCTCATCTGTCCTATGACTGATGTACACCCAGCAGCTCTGTGTCCTATGACTGATGTACACCCAGTAGTACTGTGTCTTATGACTGATGTACACCCAGCAGCACTGTCCTATGACTGATGTACACCCAGCAGTACTGTTGTATGATAGATGTACACCCAGCAGCACTGTGTCCTATGACTGATGTACACCCAGTAGTACTGTTGTATGACTGATGTACACCCAGCAGCTCTGTGTTCTATGACTGATGTACACCCAGCAGTACTGTTGTATGACTGATGTACACCCAGCAGCACTGTGTCCTATGACTGATGTACACCCAGCAGTACTGTTGTATGACTGATGTACACCCAGCAGCTCTGTGTCCTATGACTGATGTACACCCAGTAGTACTGTGTCCTATGACTGATGTACACCCAGTAGTACTGTTTCCTATGACTGATGTACACCCAGTAGCACTCTGTCTCATGACTGATGTACACCCAGTAGTACTGTGTCCTATGACTGATGTACACCCAGTAGTACTGTTTCCTATGCCTGATGTACACCCAGCAGCACTGTGTCCTATGACTGATGTACACCCAGCAGCACTGTGTCCTATGACTCATGTACACCCAGCAGCTGTGTCCTATGACTGATGTACACCCAGTAGTACTGTGTCCTATGACTGATGTACACCCAGCAGTACTGTCCTATGACTGATGTACACCCAGCAGTACTGTCCTATGACTGATGTACACCCAGTAGTACTGTGTCCTATGACTGATGTACACCCAGCAGTACTGTGTCCTGTGACTGATGTACACCCAGCAGTACTGTCCTATGACTGATGTACACCCAGCAGTACTGTCCTATGACTGATGTACACCCAGCAGTACTGTGTCCTGTGACTGATGTACACCCAGTAGTACTGTGTCCTATGACTGATGTACACCCAGCAGCTCTGTGTCCTATGACTGATGTACACCCAGCAGCTCTGTGTCCTATGACTGATGTACACCCAGCAGCTCTGTGTCCTATGACTGATGTACACCCAGCAGTACTGTCCTATGACTGATGTACACCCACCAATACTGTGTCCTATGACTGATGTACACCCAGCAGTACTGTCCTATGACTGATGTACACCCAGCAGTACTGTCCTATGACTGATGTACACCCAGCAGTATTGTGTCCTATGACTGATGTACACCCAGCAGCACTGTGTCCTGTGACTGATGTACACCCAGTAGTACTGTGTCCTATGACTGATGTACACCCAGCAGCTCTGTGTCCTATGACTGATGTACACCCAGCAGCTCTGTGTCCTATGACTGATGTACACCCAGCAGCTCTGTGTCCTATGACTGATGTACACCCAGCAGTACTGTCCTATGACTGATGTACACCCAGCAGTACTGTGTCCTGTGACTGATGTACACCCAGCAGTACTATGTCCTATGACTGATGTACACCCAGTAGTACTGTGTCCTATGACTGATGTACACCCAGCAGCTCTGTGTTCTATGACTGATGTACACCCAGCAGTACTGTGTCCTGTGACTGATGTACACCCAGCAGCTCTGTGTCCTATGACTGATGTACACCCAGCAGTACTGTCCTATGACTGATGTACACCCAGCAGTACTGTGTCCTGTGACTGATGTACACCCAGCAGTACTATGTCCTATGACTGATGTACACCCAGTAGTACTGTGTCCTATGACTGATGTACACCCAGCAGCTCTGTGTCCTATGACTGATGTACACCCAGCAGCTCTGTGTCCTATGACTGATGTACACCCAGCAGTACTGTCCTATGACTGATGTACACCCACCAATACTGTGTCCTATGACTGATGTACACCCAGCCAGTACTGTCCTATGACTGATGTACACCCAGCAGTATTGTCCTATGACTGATGTACACCCAGCAGTATTGTGTGCTATGACTGATGTACACCCAGCAGCACTGTCTCCTGTGACTGATGTACACCCAGCAGTACTGTGTCCTATGACTGATGTACACCCAGTAGTACTGTGTCCTATGACTGATGTACACCCAGCAGCTCTGTGTCCTATGACTGATGTACGCCCAGCAGCACTGTGTCCTGTGACTGATGTACACCCAGCAGTACTATGTCCTATGACTGATGTACACCCAGCAGCTCTGTGTCCTATGACTGATGTACACCCAGCAGCTCTGTGTCCTATGACTGATGTAAACCCAGCAGTACTGTCCTATGACTGATGTACACCCAGCAGTACTGTGTCCTGTGACTGATGTACACCCAGCAGTACTATGTCCTATTACTGATGTACACCCAGCAGCTCTGTGTCCTATGACTGATGTACACCCAACAGCTCTGTGTCCTATGACTGATGTACACCCAGCAGCTCTGTGTCCTATGACTGATGTACACCCAGAAGCTCTGTGTCCTATGACTGATGTACACCCAGTTGTACTGTGTCCTATGACTGATGTACACCCAGTTGTACTGTGTCCTATGACTGATGTACACCCAGTTGTACTGTGTCCTATGACTGATGTACACCCAGTAGTACTGTTTCCTGTGACTGATGTACACCCAGTAGCACTGTGTCCCATGACTGATGCGGCTTGGTCCATCTTTTTTAGCTTTGTCAGTACTCCCGCTCCGGCACCTTCATTTTCTGGGTAAAGAACCTACAAAACATGTCTTTTTACGACAACATTCCCTGTTTGTAATAAAATGTGCGCGGTTTGGGCCGTTACTTATTATTGTGACATAACTAGTCAGACAGTCGGGGGGGGGGGGGGCATGAAGAACGCAACGTATCATTCCACTATAGTGAGCGTCAAGCCCAATTACTATAGAATAAAAGAATAAGAATGTGTGTTTGTTTCATAGGTCGGAGTCAGTGAAGAAGATGAGCGCCGCGTCCTTCTGGGTGGGGGCTGTCGCTCTGACCATCTGCTTCAATGTGTGTCTGTCACAAACTAGTAAGTGTCTCATCCATCTGTTTCCGTCTACGTTATAGTGTCCTTTGGAACAACGGATAACAATTCCCAACAGTCACATAGGGGATGGTGGGTGTCAATGATGGGGGTGGTGGGGTGGATGGTCGTTGGGGTAGGTGGTGGGGTAATAGAGGGGAGGATGTCAGTGGGGGTCTGCATTTTAGTGGGGGGGATGGGTGAGGGGGGTCTGCAGGGTGGGGAGGGGGATAATGAATGGGAGGATGTCAGTTGGGGGGGAGGGTGTCGGTGGGGGGGAGGGCGGGTCTGCAGGATGGGGGGCAGGGAATAGATGGGAGGGTGTCAGTGGAGGTCATTGGGGGGGCACGGAATAGATGGGAGGTGTCAGTGGGGGGTCAGCATAGTGGGGGAATAGATGGAAGGGTGTCGGTGGGGGGGAGGGGGGCTGCAGGACAGGGGGCGGGAATAGATAGGATGGTGTCAGCATGGCGGACGCGGGAATAGATGGGAGGGTGTTGGTGAGGGGTCGGTGGGGTGTCGGTGATGGGTCGGCATGGTGGGGGTGGGGCAGGGAATAGATGGGAGGGTGTCAGTGGGGGTCGGCAGGGTGGGGATAAATGGGAGGGTGTCGGTGGGGGGAGAGGGTCTGCAGAGCGGGGGGGCGGGAATAGATAGGATGGTGTCAGCATGGCGGGGGGCGGGAATAGATGGGAGGGTGTTGGTGAGGGGTCTGCGGGGTGTTGGTGAGGGATCGGCGGGGTGGGGGGGCAGGGAATAGATGGGAGGGTGTCAGTGGGGGTCGGCGGGGGGGTGAGGGGTCGGCAGGGCGGGGATAAATGGGAGGGTGTCAGTGGGTGTCGGCGGGGGGGGGGGGTGAGGGGTCGGTGGGGCTGGGGGCGGGAGTAGATGGTAGGGTGTCAGTTGGGGGTTGGCGGGGTGGGGGTATTCCCCAGAGGTTCAGAAACTTTAGCTGGCAGTGTAGGAGTGAGCGCCTCCGCCTGTGTTACTTGGGACTTGTACCCGATGTTACTGAAGACGATGAATAATGTTATTTTAGCCTTAATTACTAGTTGTGTTTTGTATCTCTTGATTGCTGGTTTTGCAGATCGCCCCCCATTATGTTGCCGCTCAGGCTTTGTGTACCCCCCCCCAGCCCTTCCAGCCCCCCCCACCTCTTCCCGCACCAATATCCAGCCCTTCCCGCACTCCTCCCCAGCCCTTTCCGCCCCCCCCAGCTCTTATCCCCCCCCCAGCCCTTCCAGCCCCCCCTCAGCTCTTCCCGCACCCCTCCCCAGCCCTTCCCGCACCCCTCCCTAACCCTTTCCCCCCCCCCCCCCCTTAGCTCTTCCCGCACCCCCCCGGCTCTTACCCACCCCCCCAGCCCTTCCCGCACCCCTCCCCAGCCCTTACAGCCCCCCCTCAGCTCTTCCCGCACCCCTCCCCAGCCCTTTCTGCCCCCCCCAGCTCTTCCCGCACCCCCCCTAGCTCTTACCACCCCCCAGCCCTTCCCGCACCCCTCCCCAGCCCTTACAGCCCCCCCTCAGCTCTTCCCGCACCCCTCCCCAGCCCTTTCCGCCCCCCCCAGCTCTTCCCGCACCCCCTAGCCCTTCCCGCACCCCCCAGCCCCAGCCCTTCCAGCCCCCCCCCTTAGCTCTTCCCGCACCCCTCCCCAGCCCTTCCCACACCCCTCCCCAGGCCTTTCCCGCCCCCCCCCCAGCTCTTCCCGCACCCCCCCTAGCTCTTACCACCCCCCAGCCCTTCCCGCACCCCTCCCCAGCCCTTACAGCCCCCCCTCAGCTCTTCCCGCACCCCTCCCCAGCCCTTTCCGCCCCCCCAGCTCTTCCCGCACCTCCCCAGCCCTTCTTGCACCCCTCCCCAGTCCTTCCCCCACCCCCCCAGCTTTTCCCGCACCCCTCACCTCTTGTTGCTCCCCTGAGTAGTCACCACTGAGGTCCAGAATTCTCACGACATCTATGAACAGGTTTAAAGCTTTGCAGCTTTTGAATCCATCATTTACGGTTCCGCTTAGACTCGTATTATTTATTATGGATTATTGATTATTTATTATTATGGATTATGGATTTTTTGCAGATATCATTTTAGTAACTGTTTTCCATTTGCTTTGTCTTTCAGACTTTACGTCATGTGAGTATCCCGCACGCTTCTACCTGTAGACTAATGGTCACAATCACACATTCTCCCTCCCTATCCAGGACAGTCGCTCTTTATTAGAAAGAGGTGATGGGTCTCTGCACACCGCAACACACTCTGCACACCGCTGCACTCTCTGCACACAGCAGCACTCTCTGCACACAGCAGCACACCGCAGCACTCTCTGCACACCGCAGCACTCTCTGCACACCGCAGCACTCTCTGCACACCGCAGCACTCTCTGCACACCGCAACACTCTCTGCACACCGCAACACTCTCTGCACACCGCTGCACTCTCTGCACACCGCTGCACTCTCTGCACACCGCAGCACTCTCTGCACACCGCAGCACTCTCTGCACACAGCAGCACTCTCTGCACACAGCAGCACACTCTGCACACAGCAGCACTCTCTGCACACAGCAGCACTCTCTGCACACAGCAGCACTCTCTGCACACAGCAGCACTCTCTGCACACAGCAGCACACCGCAGCACTCTCTGCACACCGCAGAACTCTCTGCACACAGCAGCACACCGCAGCACTCTCTGCACACCGCAGCACTCTCTGCACACCGCAGCACTCTCTGCACACCGCAGCACTCTCTGCACACAGCAGCACACCGCAGCACTCTCTGCACACCGCAGCACTCTCTGCACACCGCAGCACTCTCTGCACACCGCAGCACTCTCTGCACACCGCAGCACTCTCTGCACACCGCAGCACTCTCTGCACACCGCAGCACTCTCCGCAGCACTCTCTGCACACCGCAGCACTCTCTGCACACCGCAGCACTCTCTGCACACCGCAGCACTCTCTGCACACCGCAGCACTCTCTGCACACCGCAGCACTCTCCGCAGCACTCTCTGCACACCGCAGCACTCTCCGCAGCACTCTCTGCACACCACAGCACTCTTTGCACACAGCAGCACTCTCTGCACACCGCAGCACTCTCTGCACACCGCAGCACTCTCTGCACACCGCAGCACTCTCCGCAGCACTCTCTGCACACCGCAGCACTCTCTGCACACCGCAGCACTCTCTGCACACCGCAGCACTCTCTGCACACCGCAGCACTCTCTGCACACCGCAGCACTCTCTACAGATGGGTCACCTCTCCTTCTGAACCAGTGTTGACTTGGCTTAAAGGGGTACTCCACTCACACAAAACTTTTGATATGGTGCTGCCCATAGTGCGGGACGGACGGACACACACACACACACACACACACAATAGACCGTCCAATGGAAATCTTTATTTTTATCATAAAACACCACAAAAACATGTAAAAACACTTAAAAATGACCAGGAAGAGCAGGGCCGGCCTGGGAGTGATAATAGCCCTAAAGTACCCCGGCCACTTACCGTATGACTACTCAGGGTGGCCGTTTACCAGATCATCATGGTGGACATAACGGTCGCTCACAATGGATCCGGCCTCTACCAATCCAACAAGCCCCTCTAAGGCCACGCCCCCTGCCAGTCTAGAAGGAGAGTGTTGTAATAACAAAACCCCAGGACTATGTCCGACCCAACCCCATGGATTGGGAACTACAACTCCAATCATGCCCTGGCAGCTAGAGACCTTCAGGGACTCCTGGGTGTTGTAGTTCTCCCAACAAAATACATAACGCTGGGGTAATCATTTTACATTAATAAAACAATATATATTTTGTAGGTAGAACTACGACTCCCAGAAGTTTCATAGGGCCAGAGTTGCCCTGACCCAGTCCTGCCCTGACGAAGGGTCAATGCAAAATCTGGTGACCCCCACAATCATTAGGGTGACCCCATAGTACCAGGAAGCAGCAAGTAGCTGATGCAAGGAACCTATTAATCCTATATACACATAAACAGCACAAACATGTGCCGCGTGCTGTGAAGTAATACCATAAGGTATAACATGCCAGCAAGGGGCGTGGCTAGGATTCATGGGGCCCCTCCCCTATGTACATCACAAAACACTGCGCACCACGCACATATATATATATATATATATATATATATATATATATATATATATAGATATATATATACAGTGTATATATCTCTTGTGGCCAGAGGCAGAATCCTGGCTGCAGCTACAACTGGCAGAGCGGGGAGCCAATGGCTGCTAACTCTGTCACTCCACTGTATTGGGCCCATTATACAGGTGCAGGAGCAGACTACCTTCTGCTTAACCCCTTATGTACTGCAGTATGTAAGTGACCCAAAGCTCAGAAGACAAGGAGATATCTGCTTTACTGCTGCTGCACTGATAACCCCTGACCTCTACACGGAGCTCTGCACATTTTTCTTTCCTACTTGACTGGAGAACAGAGGTCAGAGGTTATCAGAGCAGTAAAGTAGAGATCTGTCTTCTGCTTTTAACCCCAATAACTACAGCCAATAACTACAGCCAATAACTATATCCAATAACTACAGCCAGTGGCGCCGCAATGATGAGGCGACCTGAGCCACCAGCTGTTATCATGGGGGCGGCATTCAGTGGCGTAGCTATCACGGTCGCAGCGGTCGCCGCGACCGGGCCGCTACTGTACTGCCACTGTACTGCTCCCATCCCGCTCCTTCTTGTGACCGCAAGCAATGTTTTGCCTGCGATCACAAGAGGCGGCTGGGATGGGGCCGGCTGACTTGCGGGGCTGGGAGCATCTTGAGGGCAAAAAAAAAACAGGTCCCGCGAAGCTCCGCCCCTCCGCTGGAAGCCCCGCCCCCAGCCGCGGTAAGCCCGCCAGCGCGCGTGACAAGAAGACTAGAGGAACCATTCAGGTGAGTAAAGATTTTTTTGTTTTAAAGGGCATGATGGGGGTTGTAGTGGTATGGTGGTGGAACAAGAGGATGATGGGGGGTGTAGTGGTATGATGGTGGAACAAGAGGATGATGGGGGTTGTAGTGGTATGATGGTGGAACAAGAGGATGATGGGGGGTATAGTGGTATGATGGTGGAACAAGAGGATGATGGTGGTGTAGTGGTATGATGATGGTGGAACAAGAGGATGATGGGGGTGTAGTGGTATGATGATGATGATGGAACAAGAGGATGATGGGGGGTGTAGTGGTATGGTGGTGGAACAAGAGGATGATGGGGGGGTATAGTGGTATGATGGTGGAACAAGAGGATGATGGGGGGTGTAGTGGTATGATGATGGGGGGTGTAGTGGTATGGTGGTGGAACAAGAGGATGATGGGGGGTATAGTGGTATGATGGTGGAACAAGAGGATGATGGGGGGGGTAGTGGTATGATGATGGGGTGTAGTGGTATGGTGGTGGAACAAGAGGATGATGGGGGTGTAATGGTATGATGATGGGGGTGTAGTGGTATGATGGTGGAACAAGAGGATGATGGGGGTGTAGTGGTATGATAAAGGAACAAGAGGATGATAGGGGGTGTAGTGGTATGATGATGGAACAAGAGGATGATGGGGTGTAGTATGGTATGATGATGGAACAAGAGGATGATGGGGGGTTGGAGTGGTATGATGATGATTGAACAAGAGGATGATGTGGGGTGTAGTGGTATGGTGGTGGAACAAGAGGATGATGATGGAACAAGAGGATGATGGGGGGTGTAGTGGTATGGTGGTGGAACAAGAGGATGATGGGGGTGTAGTGGTATGATGGTGGAACAAGAGGATGATGGTGGTGTAGTGGTATGATGGGGGTGTAGTGGTATGGTGGTGGAACAAGAGGACGATGGGGGTGTAGTGGTATGATGATGGGGGTGTAGTGGTATGATGGGGGTGTAGTGGTATGGTGGTGGAACAAGAGGATGATGGGGTGTAGTGGTATGATGATGGGGGTGTAGTGGTATGATGGGGGTGTAGTGGTATGGTGGTGGAACAAGAGGATGATGGAGGGTGTAGTGGTATGATAAAGGAACAAGAGGATGATGGGGGGTGTAGTGGTATGGTGGTGGAACAAGAGGATGATGGGGGTGTAGTGGTATGATGGTGGAACAAGAGGATGATGGGGGTGTAGTGGTATGATGATGATGGAACAAGAGGATGATGGGGGTGTAGTGGTATGGTGGTGGAACAAGAGGATGATGGGGGTGTAATGGTATGATGATGATGGAACAAGAGGATGATGGGGGTGTAGTGGTATGATGGTGGAACAAGAGGATGATGGGGGTGTAGTGGTATGATGGTGGAACAAGAGGATGATGGGGTGTAGTGGTATGATGGTGGAACAAGAGGATGATGGGGGTGTAGTGGTATGATGGTGGAACAAGAGGATGATGGGGGTGTAGTGGTATGATGGTGGAACAAGAGGATGATGGAGGGTGTAGTGGTATGATGATGATAGAACAAGAGGATGATGGGGGGTGTAGTGGTATGGTGGTGGAACAAGAGGATGATGGGGGTGTAGTGGTATGGTGGTGGAACAAGAGGATGATGGGGGTTGTAGTGGTATGGTGGTGGAACAAGAGGATGATGGGGGTTGTAATGGTATGATGGTGAACAAGAGGATGATGGGGGTGTAGTGGTTATGAGGATGGAACAAGAGGATGATGGGGGTGTAGTGGTATGATAAAGAACAAGAGGATGATGGGGGGTGTAGTGGTATGATGATGATGGGGGGTGTAGTGGTATGATGATGGAACAAGAGGATGATGGGGGTGTAGTGGTATGATGATGGGACACAGAGGATGATGGGGGGTGTAGTGTATGATGATGATGATGGAACAAGAGGATGATGGGGGGTGTAGTGGTATGGTGGTGGAACAAGAGGATGATGGGGGGTATAGTGGTTATGGTGGTGGAACAAGAGGATGATGGGGGGTATAGTGGTATGGTGGTGGAACAAGAGGATGATGGGGGGTATAGTGGTATGGTGGTGGAACAAGAGGATGATGGGGGGTATAGTGGTATGGTGGTAGAACAAGAGGATGATGGGGGGTATAGTGGTATGGTGGTGGAACAAGAGGATGATGGGGGGTGTAGTGGTATGGTGGTGGAACAAGAGGATGATGGGGGTGTAGTGGTATGGTGGTGGAACAAGAGGATGATGGGGGGTGTAGTGGTATGATGATGATGATTGAACAAGAGGATGATGGGGGGTGTAGTGGTATGGTGGTGGAACAAGAGGATGATGGGGGGTATAGTGGTATGGTGGTGGAACAAGAGGATGATGGGGGGTATAGTGGTATGGTGGTGGAACAAGAGGATGATGGGGGTGTAGTGGTATGATGATGGAACAAGAGGATTATGGGGGTGTAGTGGTATGATGATGATGATGGAACAAGAGGATGATGGGGGTGTAGTGGTATGATGATGGAACAAGAGGATGATGGGGGTGTAGTGGTATGATGATGGAACAAGAGGATGATGGGGGGTGTAGTGGTATGATGATGGAACAAGAGGATGATGGGGGTGTAGTGGTATGATGATGGAACAAGAGGATGATGGGGGGTGTAGTGGTATGATGATGATGGAACAAGAGGATGATGTGGGGTATAGTGGTATGGTGGTGGAACAAGAGGATGATGGGGGGTGTAGTGGTATGGTGGTGGAACAAGAGGATGATGGGGGGTGTAGTGGTATGATGATGGAACAAGAGGATGATGGGGGTGTAGTGGTATGATGGTGGAACAAGAGGATGATGGGGGTGTAGTGGTATGATGATGATGATGGAACAAGAGGATGATGGGGGGTGTAGTGGTATGATGATGATGAAGGAACAAGAGGATGATGGGGGTGTAGTGGTATGATGATGGAACAAGAGATTGATGGGGGGTGTAGTGGTATGATGATGGAACAAGAGGATGATGGGGGGTGTAGTGGTATGATGGAACAAGAGGATGATGGGGGGTGTAGTGGTATGATGATGGAACAAGAGATTGATGGGGGTGTAGTGGTATGATGAAGGAACAAGAGGATGATGGAGGGTGTAGTGGTATGATGGTGGAACAAGAGGATGATGGGGGTGTAGTGGTATGATGATGATTAAGGAACAAGAGGATGATGAAGGGTGTAGTGGTATGATGATTAAGTAACAAGAGGATGATGAAGGGTGTAGTGGTATGATGATGAAAGGGCAGGAGGATGAAGGGGGTGGTAGTATTATGATGGAGGTGTTTGTAGTATGATTATGAAAGGGCAGGAGGATGAAAGGGGTAGTAGTATGGTGATAAAGGGGCAGGAGGAGGGGACAACATGGGGGGCATCTGTAAGGGGGATAAAATGGGGGGCCATCTATATGGGGGATAACATGGGGGGCATCTATAAGAGGGACAACACAGGGGGCCATCTATAAGGGGGAAACATTGGGGGCCATCTATAAGGTGGACTACATGGGGGTGTATACAATAGGGCATGCACAGAGGGGGGCATGTACTTTAAGGGGGGTCACATAGTGTCCGGGCTACCTACTAAATGAGGGTTGTAAAGGGGACAGTACAGATGTGCAGTTTTTAGAGAGATGATGGTGTCAGTGTGAGGAGCCTAATATGTCTGTCTGGCAGATTCTGTGGATTCGTGGCCCAGAGAAGTTCTCAAAATCGCCCACAACAGATGGAGAAGATGAAAAGGGAAGAACTCCGATCAGAGAAGACGTCCCCTGTGAATCACTTGATATAACTGCACTGTAATGTATATGGTGTATAGATCCTGTGTACAGTGCGTCCACCTCTATATGACTGTATGAAGTGATATTGGTCTATGTACAGAGGATTATATTCAGTAGCAGCGGTGGTGTTAGTCACTATGAGGTGGTATTAGTCAGTATGTGGTGGTATTAGTCAGTAGCAGCGGTGATGTTAGTCAGTATGTGGTGGTGTTAGTCACTATGTGGTGGTATTATTTGTTACTTGTTATCTGGTACTGTGTTTTATTGGATTTAGTATACTGGATTTGGTCAGTAACAATATGGTGGTGATGGTTGTGGTGTGGCGGTAATATTTCCCCTTGTGTACTGGTAATATTGGCAATATTGGTCTCAGTAAACAGGATTTGTTTAGTAACAGTATGGCGGTGATAATATTTCCTGTATACTGGTATTATTGGTAATATCAGTCTTGAGATATATATATATACCAATAGCATCGAGAAAGGGGGGGCCCAAGTTGACCTCTTGCACCAGGGCCCAAGAGACATTAGCTACGCCCCTAGGGGCGGCATTCAGTGGCAGATTATAATATGGGCGGTTCGGGCGGCCGCCCACATTATAGTCCGCCACTGATTGTACCATGTACCAGAGACCCCCGCGCCCGGACAGCATCTGTAATTAGATGCTGGGAGCGGGGGAGACTGTATTCATAAGCGCCGCGGTGTAATGAATCAGCCGTGCGGTGCTGTTACTACAGCGCGGCGCTTATGAATACAGTCTCCCCCGCTCCCAGCATCTAATTACAGATGCTGCCCGGGCGCGGGGGTCTCCGGTACCGGCATTCCACGGAACGTGGGAATGCAGCCTTTAGTCCCCCGGCTGATGTGCGGCTCCCCGGGGTGTCCCGTCCTGTCTCCGGCAGCGCGCGCATCAGAGAGCTCCCTGTGCACTGGAAGTCACAGCCACAGGCGCACGGGGAGCTCTCTGATGCGCTCGCTGCCGGGGACAGGACGGGACACCCCGGGCAGCCGCACATCAGCCGGGACCAGACCAGAGAGGCTCGACGGGGGAAAACGGATGGCAGGTGAGTTGTGTGCTGTTTTTTGTTTTTGTTTTATCTGCTGTGCAGGGGGGGGACCATCTATAAGGGAGAGGGAAGAGGGGGACCATCTATAAGGGGGGGGGGGGGGGGAGAGGGGGACGATCTATAAGGGAGGGGGAGAGGGGGACCATCTATAAGGGGGGGGGGAGGGGGGACCATCTATAAGGGGGGGGAGGGGGACCATCTATAAGGGGGGGGGGGGGGGAGAGGGGGACCATCTATAAGGGAGGGGGAGAGGGGGGGCCGTCTATAAGGGGGGGAGAGGGGGACCATCTATAAGGGAGGGGGGGGAGAGGGGGACCATCTATAAGGGAGGGGGAAGAGGGGGACCATCTATAAGGGAGGGGGAGAGGGGGACCATCTATAAGGGAGGGGGGGGGGAGAGGGGGACCATCTATAAGGGAGGGGGGGGGAGAGGGGGACCATCTATAAGGGAGGGGGGGGAGAGGGGGACCATCTATAAGGGAGGGGGGGGGGAAGAGGGGGACCATCTATAAGGGAGGGGAAAGAGGGGGACCATCTATAAGGGAGGGGAAAGAGGGGGGGGGGCCGTCTATAAGGGAGGGGGAGAGGGGGACCATCTATAAGGGAGAGGGGAAAGAGGGGGGACCATCTATAAGGGAGGGGGGGAGAGGGGGACCATCTATAAGGGAGGGGAAAGAGGGGGGACCATCTATAAGGGAGGGGGGAGAGAGGGACCATCTATAAGGGAGAGGGGACCATCTATAAGGGGAGGGAGAGGGGGACCATCTATAAGGGAGGGGGGAGAGGGGGACCATCTATAAGGGAGGGGGAGAGGGGGACCATCTATAAGGGAGGGGGGAGAGGGGGACCATCTATAAGGGAGGGGAAAGAGGGGGACCATCTATAAGGGAGGGGGGGGGAAGAGGGGGACCATCTATAAGGGAGGGGAAAGAGGGGGACCATCTATAAGGGAGGGGAAAGAGGGGGACCATCTATAAGGGAGAGGGGACCATCTATAAGGGGGGGGGGGAGAGGGGGACCATCTATAAGGGAGAGGGGACCATCTATAAGGGGGGGGGGAGAGGGGGACCATCTATAAGGGAGGGGGGAGAGGGGGACCATCTATAAGGGAGGGGAAAGAGGGGGACCATCTATAAGGGAGGGGAAAGAGAGGGACCATCTATAAGGGAGGGGGAGAGGGGGACCATCTATAAGGGAGGGGAAAGAGGGGGGCCATCTATAAGGGAGGGGAAAGAGGGACCATCTATAAGGGAGGGGGAGAGGGGACCATCTATAAGGGAGGGGGAGAGGGGGACCATCTATAAGGGAGGGGAAAGAGGGGGACCATCTATAAGGGAGGGGAAAGAGGGGGACCATCTATAAGGGAGGGGGAGAGGGGGACCATCTATAAGGGAGGGGGAGAGGGGGACCATCTATAAGGGGGGGGGGAGAGGGGGACCATCTATAAGGGAGGGGGGGGGAAGAGGGGGACCATCTATAAGGGAGGGGAAAGAGGGGGACCATCTATAAGGGAGGGGGGGAGGAAGAGGGGGACCATCTATAAGGGAGGGGAAAGAGGGGGACCATCTATAAGGGAGGGGGGAGAGGGGGGACCATCTATAAGGGAGGGGGGGAGAGGGACCATCTATAAGGGAGGGGGGAGAGGGGGACCATCTATAAGGGGGGGGGAGAGGGGGACCATCTATAAGGGAGGGGAAAGAGGGGGACCATCTATAAGGGAGGGGAAAGAGGGGGACCATCTATAAGGGAGGGGAAAGAGGGGGACCATCTATAAGGGAGGGGGAGAGGGGGGCCATCTATAAGGGAGAGGGGGAAGAGGGGGACCATCTATAAGGAGGGGGGGAAAGAGGGGGACCATCTATAAGGGAGGGAGGGAGAGGGGGACCATCTATAAGGGAGTGGGGGGGGAGAGGGGGACCATATATAAGGGAGAGGGGGAAGAGGGGGACCATCTATAAGGGAGGGGGGAGAGGGGGACCATCTATAAGGGGGGGGAGAGGGGGACCATCTATAAGGGAGGGAGGGAGAGGGGGACCATCTATAAGGGAGGGGGGGAGAGGGGGACCATCTATAAGGGAGGGGGGGGGAGAGGGGGACCATCTATAAGGGAGGGGGGAGAGGGGGACCATCTATAAGGGGGGGGGGAGAGGGGGACCATCTATAAGGGAGAGGGGACCATCTATAAGGGGGGGGGAGAGGGGGACCATCTATAAGGGAGAGGGGACCATCTATAGGGGGGGGAAGAGGGGGACCATCTCCTAAAAGATCAGCACCCTCCTCTCCTGACATCCTCTGTGCAGCAAGGGACCAAACATTATGTTTATTGGGGACAGCAGTTGGGGGGGGGGGGGCAGTAGTGGATTATAATGTTGGCGGATTGACCGGGGGGGGGGGGGGGGGGGGGGGTCGTCATCCTATAGTTCGCCTCGGGCAGCAGAGAGGCTAGAATCACCCCTGACTACAGCCAATAACTACAGCCAATGACTATATCCAATAACTACAGCCAATGACTATATCCATGTTTTCCACATAGCCTTAGGGCTTTATCCACCTTCAGCAGCCACCGCTAATCAAATGCCGAACGCTCGGGTTCGGATGGACTCCAGCATGCTCATCTCTACATGTGACACAATAATACAGCCATATCCTGCCATGCGCAGAGTCTGGTCACATGATGAGCATGATAGATGGTGTGGTAATCAGTCACATGTGCATCACGTGACACAAATATTAACCCAATCATGTAATATAACAGAAAAGAAGGAGAACGTCCCTGCATATATACTATAACACATATATATATATATATATATATATATATATATATATACATATATATATTTGTGGGGAATAGCTCTGGTCGATCCTAGGTAGCGGTGCAGTAAGCAGGGACACAGACAGGGTAACGTCCAATTTAAGTGTTTTTATTTCACACTTAGCGTCAAAACACAAAGCAAACCTTATCAAAGGCTTAAACACAAATAAACCCTGCTCGGCTGAGCACTTACTAGTACATAACCAATCCCTGACTATACGTGGGACCAGCACTCCAGCCCACGGGCACAAATAACAGAGTATGGTGCGGCCCATGCAATCCCTTCAGTATTCCAGCAGACAGTTCTCCAGGTCTGGCCACACTCAGCACTGCAGTGAGCTGCGTTTTAAGGCCCTGATGACCCCCAGCTGTGGGCTATGGAAGCCCAGGACCGAAGCCCGGGTGGAGTGAGCGTCCCACTGCCAACCTCACTCACTCCAGAAAAAGCAGGTCCCAGTACGTATTTTTACAACCTGTCTATAGGCCCTATTCCACGGAAGGATTATCGTCCGTATTCGGCTGATATCGGCCGCTACGGACCATAATTGTCCCGTGGAATAGAGTGCAACGATCAGCCGACATCGTTCATGTCGGCTGATCGTTGCAGTCGCTTGTTTTTCAACATGTTGAAAAACAAGCGACTGATATAGCAGCGATCTGCTGTCGTCGCTCCGTTGAATGGGAGCATCGGCAGCAGACGCTGCTGTATCCTATGGGCTGCCCGGACGATCAGCGATCACCCGGGCAGCCCACCCGCAGCTCCCCGACACCCCTCCCGCACTCACCCGCTCGCTGCAGCCGTGTGGAGTAGCGGCGGCAGCGAGCGGGGAACAAGGAGCAAATGAGCGCTGAGAGCGCTCGTTTGCTGCTCTTAACGACCCGTGTAATAGGCCCTTATGTTAGCTATGGCCAACACAGGCAACCAGGCTATCAATCCTGCTTTACCTGGTCTGGGTTAACCCCTTGGTTACCAGAGACACACCCAGGGCTTATCAGACACAGTTTAACCACTTCAGTGGCAGATATCTGTGCTCCCAAACCATGCCCCTCTTACAACCAGTAGTGGATTATAATAGGGGCATTTCGGGCGGCAGCCTGGGGCCCAGAGCTCCTGGGGGGCCCATGACCACCCAAAAAGACTTATACTTTTAGTGGTGTACTGTCTCCTGGCTACACTTCTGCCATGATTGGCAAAAAAATCACTCTTTTTTATGGCAATTTTGCACAAATCAGGACATCATGAGATTATCTGTCCTGTACTATGAACGCCAGGCTAGTGCTGCCATAGTTACAGTGGGGGGGGGGGCAGGCTTGGTGAACAGCCCGAGGCCTATGGTAAAGTTTAATCTGCCCCTGCTTACAACATATATATATACTCCGCACAGACTGATCACATCACATTATATATATATATATATATATATATATATATATATATACTCCCCACAGTCTCCTGACCTCTATATAACAGTGTCTGCAGTCTGGAAGCACAGACAGATATGTGACAGGTATCATGTGTCTCCTAACCTCTATATAACAGTGTCAGCAGTCTGGAAGCACAGACAGATATATGACAGGTCCCATGTGTCTCCTGACCTCTATATAACAGTGTCAGCAGTCTGGAAGCACAGACAGATATATGACAGGTCCCAGTGGCCTGACCTCTATATAACATTGTCAGCAGTCTGGAAGCACAGACAGATATATGACGGGTCCCATGTGTCTCCTGACCTCTATATAACAGTGTCAGCAGTCTGGAAGCACAGACAGATATATGACAGGTCCCATGTGTCTCCTGACCTCTATATAACAGTGTCAGCAGTCTGGAAGCACAGACAGATATATGACAGGTCCCAGTGGCCTGACCTCTATATAACATTGTCAGCAGTCTGGAAGCACAGACAGATATATGACGGGTCCCATGTGTCTCCTGACCTCTATATAACAGTGTCAGCAGTCTGGAAGCACAGACAGATATATGACAGGTCCCATGTGTCTCCTGACCTCTATATAACAGTGTCAGCAGTCTGGAAGCACAGACAGATATGTGACAGGTATCATGTGTCTCCTGACCTCTATATAACAGTGTCTGCAGTCTGGAAGCACAGACAGATATATGACAGGTATCATGTGTCTCCTGACCTCTATATGACAGTGTCTGCAGTCTGGAAGCACAGACAGATATATGATAGGTCCCATGTCTCCTGACCTCTATATAACATTGTCAGCAGTCTGGAAGCACAGACAGATATATGAGGGGTCCCATGTGTCTCCTGACCTCTATATAACAGTGTCAGCAGTCTGGAAGCACAGACAGATATATGAGGGGTCCCATGTGTCTCCTGACCTCTATATAACAGTGTCAGCAGTCTGGAAGCACAGACAGATATATGACAGGTCCCATGTGTCTCCTGACCTCTATATAACAGTGTCTGCAGTCTGGAAGCACAGACAGATATGTGACAGGTATCATGTGTCTCCTGACCTCTATATAACAGTGTCTGCAGTCTGGAAGCACAGACAGATATATGACAGGTATCATGTGTCTCCTGACCTCTATATGACAGTGTCTGCAGTCTGGAAGCACAGACAGATATATGATAGGTCCCATGTCTCCTGACCTCTATATAACATTGTCAGCAGTCTGGAAGCACAGACAGATATATGAGGGGTCCCATGTGTCTCCTGACCTCTATATAACAGTGTCAGCAGTCTGGAAGCACAGACAGATATATGAGGGGTCCCATGTGTCTCCTGACCTCTATATAACAGTGTCAGCAGTCTGGAAGCACAGACAGATATATGACAGGTCCCATGTGTCTCCTGACCTCTATATAACAGTGTCAGCAGTCTGGAAGCACAGACAGATATATGACAGGTCCCATGTGTCTCCTGACCTCTATATAACAGTGTCAGCAGTCTGGAAGCACAGACAGATATATGACAGGTCCCATGTGTCTCCTGACCTCTATATAACAGTGTCTGCAGTCTGGAAGCACAGACAGATATATGACAGGTATCATGTGTCTCCTGACCTCTATATAACAGTGTCTGCAGTCTGGAAGCACAGACAGATATGTGACAGGTATCATGTGTCTCCTGACCTCTATATAACAGTGTCTGCAGTCTGGAAGCACAGACAGATATATGATAGGTCCCATGTCTCCTGACCTCTATATAACAGTGTCAGCAGTCTGGAAGTACAGACTATATAAATATGATCTGTTGTTATAAAGTATAAAGTCGGCTCTTAGTATAGACTGACCTCTATGTGTTATTAGTGTATTATACCCTCCTACATAACCGTTACAATGTACAGTGTTCTATACAGCCCTTATATTATATACCGCCCCCATATTATATACATCCCCCATGCTCTATACCGCCCCACATTACATACGGCCCCCAAATTATATACAGCACCCATATTATATACGGCCCCCATATTATATACGGCCCCCATATTATATACATCCCATATTATATACAGCCCCCATGCTCTATACCGCCCCCACATTACATACGGCCCCCAAATTATATACAGCACCCATATTATATACGGCCCCTATATTATATACAGCCCCCATATTATATACAGCCCCTATATTACATACCGCCCCCACATTACATACGGCCCCCAAATTATATACAGCACCCATATTATATACGGCCCCCATATTATATACATCCCCCATATTATATACAGCCCCTATATTATATACAGCCCCTATATTATATACAGCCCCCATATTATATACGGCCCCCATATTATATACGGCCCCCATATTATATACAGCCCCTATATTACATACGGCCCCCATATTATATACGGCCCCCATATTATATACAGCCCCCATATTATATACGGCCCCTATATTATATACAGCCCCTATATTATATACAGCCCCCATATTATATACAGCCCCTATATTATATACAGCCCCTATATTATATACAGCCCCTATATTATATACAGCCCCCATATTATATACAGCCCCTATATTATATACAGCCCCTATATTATATACAGCCCCTATATTATATACGGCCCCCATATTATATACATCCCCCATATTATATACAGCCCCTATATTATATACAGCCCCTATATTATATACGGCCCCTATATTATATACGGCCCCCATATTATATACGGCCCCCATATTATATACGGCCCCCATATTATATACAGCCCCCATATTATATACGGCCCCCATATTATATACGGCCCCCATATTATATACAGCCCCCATATTATATACGGCCCCCATATTATATACATCCCCCATATTATATACGGCCCCCCATATTATATACATCCCCCATGCTCTATACCGCCCCCACATTACATACGGCCCCCAAATTATATACAGCCCCCATATTATATACGGCCCCTATATTATATACAGCCCCTATATTATATACAGCCCCTATATTATATACAGCCCCCATATTATATACAGCCCCCATATTATATACAGCCCCTATATTATATACAGCCCCTATATTATATACATCCCCCATATTATATACAGCCCCTATATTATATACATCCCCCATATTATATACGGCCCCCATATTATATACAGCCCCCATATTATATACAGCCCCCATATTATATACGGCCCCCATATTATATACGGCCCCCATATTATATACATCCCCCATATTATATACATCCCCCATATTATATACATCCCCCATATTATATACGGCCCCCATATTATATACGGCCCCCATATTATATACATCCCCCATATTATATACATCCCCGATATTATATACGGCCCCCATATTATATACATCCCCCATATTATATACATCCCCGATATTATATACGGCCCCCATATTATATACATCCCCCATATTATATACGGCCCCCATATTATATACATCCCCCATATTATATACATCCCCCATATTATATACATCCCCGATATTATATACGGCCCCCATATTATATACAGCCCCTATATTATATACAGCCCCTATATTATATACAGCCCCTATATTATAAACGGCCCCCATATTATATACAGCCCCTATATTATATACAGCCCCTATATTATATACAGCCCCTATATTATATACGGCCCCCATATTATATACATCCCCCATATTATATACGGCCCCCATATTATATACAGTCCCTATATTATATACAGCCCCTATATTATATACAGCCCCCATATTATATACGGCCCCCATATTATATACGGCCCCCATATTATATACAGCCCCCATATTATATACGGCCCCCATATTATATACAGTCCCTATATTATATACGGCCCCTATATTATATACAGCCCCTATATTATATACGGCCCCCATATTATATACAGCCCCCATATTATATACGGCCCCCATATTATATACAGCCCCCATATTATATATGGCCCCCATATTATATACATCCCCCATATTATATACAGCCCCTATATTATATACGGCCCCCATATTATATACAGCCCCTATATTATATACAGCCTCTATATTATATACGGCCCCCATATTATATACGGCCCCCATATTATATACGGCCCCCATATTATATACGGCCCCCATATTATATACATCCCCCATATTATATACAGCCCCCATATTATATACATCCCCCATATTATATACAGCCCCCATATTATATACAGCCCCCATATTATATACAGCCCCCATATTATATACATCCCCCATATTATATACAGCCCCCATATTATATACGGCCCCCATATTATATACAGCCCCCATATTATATACATCCCCCATATTATATACAGACCCCATATTATATACGGCCCCCATATTATATACGGCCCCCATATTATATACGGCCCCCATATTATATACGGCCCCCCATATTATATACATCCCCCATATTATATACGGCCCCCATATTATATACGGCCCCCATATTATATACGGCCCCCATATTATATACATCCCCCATATTATATACGGCCCCCATATTATATACGGCCCCCCATATTATATACGGCCCCCATATTATATACGGCCCCCATATTATATACGGCCTCCATATTATATACAGCCCCATATTATATACAGCCCCCATATTATATACGGCCCCCATATTATATACGGCCCCCATATTATATACAGCCCCCATATTATATACGGCCCCCATATTATATACGAGCCCCATATTATATACGGCCCCCATATTATATACGGCCCCCATATTATATACGGCCCAAGCCCCCATATTATATACGGCCTCCATATTATATATGGCCCCCATGCTCTATATAGCACCCATATTATATACAGCCCCCATATTATATACGGCCCCCATATTATATACGGCCCCCATATTATATACAGCCCCTATATTATATACGGCCCCCATATTATATACAGCCCCTATATTATATACGGCCTCCATAATATATACAGCCCCTATATTATATACGGCCCCCATATTATATACGGCCCCCATATTATATACGGCCCCCATATTATATACGGCCCCCATATTATATACAGCCCCCATATTATATACGGCCCCCATATTATATACAGCCCCTATATTATATACGGCCCCCATATTATATACAGCCCCCATATTATATACGGCCCCCATATTATATACGGCCCCCATATTATATACAGCCCCCATATTATATACAGCCTCCATAATATATACGGCCCCCATATTATATACAACACCCATATTATATACGGCCCCCATATTATATACGGCCCCCATAATATATACGGCCCCCATATTATATACAGCCCCCATATTATATACGGCCCTCATATTATATACAACACCCATATTATATACGGCCCCCAAATTATATACGGCCCCCATATTATATACAGCCCCCATATTATATACGGCCCCCATATTATATACGGCCCCCATATTATATACATCCCCCATAATATATACGGCCCCCATATTATATACAGCCCCCATAATATATACGGCCCCCATATTATATACAACACCCATATTATATACATCCCCCATATTATATACATCCCCCATATTATATACAGCCCCTATATTACATACGGCCCCCATATTATATACGGCCCCCATATCATATACATCCTCCATATTATATACGGCCCCCATATTATATACAGCCCCCATATTATATACAGCCCCCATATTATATACGGCCCCCATATTATATACGGCCCCCAAATTATATACGGCCCCCATATTATATACAGCCCCCATATTATATACGGCCCCCATATTATATACATCCCCCATAATATATACGGCCCCCATATTATATACAGCCCCCATATTATATACGGCCCCCATATTATATACGGCCCCCATATTATATACAGCCCCCATATTATATACAGCCCCCATAATATATACAGCCCCCATATTATATACAGCCCCCATATTATATACGGCCCCCATATCATATACAACACCCATATTATATACAGCCCCCATATTATATACGGCCCCCATATTATATACAACACCCATATTACATACGGCCCCCATATTATATACAGCACCCATATTATATACGGCCCCCATATTATATACAGCCCCCATATTATATACAGCCCCCATATTATATACATCCCCCATATTACATACGGCCCCCATATTATATACAGCCCCCATATTATATACATCCCCCATATTACATACGGCCCCCATATTATATACGGCCCCCATATTATATACGGCCCCCATATTATATACATCCCCCATATTACATACGGCCCCCATATTATATACGGCCCCCATATTATATACGGCCCCCATATTATATACGGCCCCCATATTATATACGACCCCCATATTATATACGGCCCCCATATTATATACATCCCCCATATTACATACGGCCCCCATATTATATACGGCCCCCATATTATATACGGCCCCCATATTATATACGGCCTCCATATTATATACGGCCCCCATATTATATACATCCCCCATATTACATACGGCCCCCATATTACATACATCCCCCATATTATATACATCCCCCATGCTCTATACAGCACCCATATTACATATGGCCCCCATATTATATACGGCCCCCATATTATATACGGCCCCCATATTATATACGGCCCCCCATATTATATACGGCCTCCATATTATATACGGCCCCCATATTACATACATCCCCCATATTATATACATCCCCCATGCTCTATACAGCACCCATATTAAATACGGCCCCCATATTATATACGGCCCCCATATTATATACGGCCCCCATATTATATACAGCCCCCATATTACATACGGCCCCCATATTATATACGGCCCCCATATTATATACGGCCCCCATATTATATACGGCCCCCATATTATATACAGCCCCCATATTATATACGGCCCCCATATTATATACAGCCCCCATATTACATACGGCCCCCATATTACATACAGCCCCCATATTATATACATCCCCCATATTATATACGGCCCCCATATTATATACGGCCCCCATATTATATACATCCCCCATATTACATACGGCCCCCATATTATATACGGCCCCCATATTACATACGGCCCCCATATTATATACAGCCCCCATATTATATACATCCCCCATATTATATACAGCCCCCATATTACATACGGCCCCCATATTATATACAGCCCCCATATTATATACATCCCCCATATTATATACGGCCCCCATATTATATACGGCCCCCATATTATATACGGCCCCCATATTATATACGGCCCCCATATTATATACATCCCCCATATTATATACGGCCCCCATATTATATACGGCCCCCATATTATATACGGCCCCCATATTATATACATCCCCCATATTATATACGGCCCCCATATTATATACAGCACCCATATTATATACAGCCCCCATATTACATACGGCCCCCATATTATATACAGCCCCTATATTATATACAGCCCCCATATTATATACGGCCCCCATATTATATACATCCCCCATATTACATACGGCCCCCATATTATATACGGCCCCCATATTACATACGGCCCCCATATTATATACGGCCCCCATATTATATACGGCCCCCATATTATATACGGCCCCTAGGCTCTTTCGTCTCATTTACCTTGTGATCCTTTTGTTCTCAGATGCAAAGTCTTGCAGCGACTGTAACTCCACGGCTTCGGCAGATTGCTTCCCGAAACAGAACTACGTCATGTGCGCCTGTAAGAGCGGCTATGTGGGAAATGGTCTGAACTGCACCAAGCTGGTGTTCTGCGACGTTTCGTGTTGTCCTCCGGGATACTCCTGGGACACTAGCACTAAAAAGTGTGTGGATATTAACGAATGCCAATCTGCCTCCCTGTACTCGTGTCTCAGCCAATCCCAGTGTATAAACATGAACGGCATCTATATCTGCAACCCACCGGCCAACCCAATATGTCCTACCGAGGCCTGCGCAGCCGGCTTGGATTGTGTAAGAAGCGGTAGTGGAGTCGATGTCACTTGCATCGATCCTTGTGTAGATTACAAAGAGATTGATGGATCACAGAGACTTTACACCATCAACTCTGCCGGACGATTCCTCACCGATAGATACCTGTTTGGCTGGTACCGCTACGCCAATGGCCTAAGGCTAAGAGAAGGCTACGTTGGTGCTCTGAAGTGCGGCTCCTTCCAGCCCTATTCTTTGAGCAGCCATCCAACTGTGGAGCAAGGCGTGAAATCCGTCTCTCTTCTAGCTAACACGCTGACGACAAACGGGACCGGACCATTTATCCTAGTCAAAGCCTGTCCTGCCGGGTTCTATGTGTACAAGTTCTCTGGGCTGCTGCCATTTGATGTCTATTGCACAGGTGAGTCCATAGTGTTACATCAGGCTCTAACCTTCTATGTAGCATCAGGGGGCAGCTTAGCGGGTCTCTCAGGCCCTCACTGTCTATGTAGCATCAGGGGGCAGCTTAGCGGGTCTCTCAGGCCCTCACTGTCTATGTAGCATCAGGGGGCAGCTTAGCGGGTCTCTCAAGCCCTCACTGTCTATGTAGCATCAGGGGGCAGCTTAGCTGGTCTCTCAGGCCCTCACCGTCTATGTAGCATCAGGGGGCAGCTTAGCTGGTCTCTCAGGCCCTCACTGTCTATGTAGCATCAGGGGGCAGCTTAGCGGGTCTCTCAAGCCCTCACTGTCTATGTAGCATCAGGGGGCAGCTTAGCGGGTCTCTCAGGCCCTCACTGTCTATGTAGCATCAGGGGGCAGCTTAGCGGGTCTCTCAGGTTACATCAGGCCCTGACCGTCTATGTAGCATCAGGGGGCAGCTTAGCGGGTCTCTCAGGTTACATCAGGCCCTGACCGTCTATGTAGCATCAGGGGGCAGCTTAGCGGGTCTCTCAGGCCCTGACTGTCTATGTAGCATCAGGGGGCAGCTTAGCGGGTCTCTCAGGCCCTCACTGTCTATGTAGCATCAGGGGGCAGCTTAGCGGGTCTCTCAGGCCCTCACTGTCTATGTAGCATCAGGGGGAAGCTTAGCGGGTCTCTCAGGCCCTCACTGTCTATGTAGCATCAGGGGGCAGCTTAGCGGGTCTCTCAGGCCCTCACTGTCTATGTAGCATCAGGGGGCAGCTTAGCTGGTCTCTCAGGCCCTCACCGTCTATGTAGCATCAGGGGGCAGCTTAGCGGGTCTCTCAGGCCCTCACTGTCTATGTAGCATCAGGGGGCAGCTTAGCTGGTCTCTCAGGCCCTCACCGTCTATGTAGCATCAGGGGGCAGCTTAGCGGGTCTCTCAGGCCCTGACCGTCTATGTAGCATCAGGAGGCAGCTTAGCGGGTCTCTCAGGTTACATCAGGCCCTGACCGTCTATGTAGCATCAGGGGGCAGCTTAGCGGGTCTCTCAGGCCCTCACTGTCTATGTAGCATCAGGGGGCAGCTTAGCGGGTCTCTCAGGCCCTGACCGTCTAAATAGCATCAGGGGGCAGCTTAGCAGGTCTCTCAGGCCCTGACCGTCTATGTAGCATCAGGGGGCAGCTTAGCAGGTCTCTCAGGCCCTCACTGTCTATGTAGCATCAGGGGGCAGCTTAGCGAGTCTGTCAGGCCCTCACTTTCTATGTAGCATCAGGGGGCAGCTTAGCGGGTCTCTCAGGCCCTGACCATCTAAATAGCATCAGGGGGCAGCTTAGCAGGTCTCTCAGGCCCTGACCGTCTATGTAGCATCAGGGGGCAGCTTAGCGGGTCTCTCAGGTTACATCAGGCCCTGACCGTCTATGTAGCATCAGGGGGCAGCTTAGCAGGTCTCTCAGGCCCTGACCGTCTATGTAGCATCAGGGGGCAGCTTAGTGGGTCTCTCAGGTTACATCAGGCCCTGACCGTCTATGTAGCATCAGGGGGCAGCTTAGCGGGTCTCTCAGGCCCTGACCGTCTATGTAGCATCAGGGGGCAGCTTAGTGGGTCTCTCAGGTTACATCAGGCCCTGACCGTCTATGTAGCATCAGGGGGCAGCTTAGCGGGTCTCTCAGGCCCTGACCGTCTATGTAGCATCAGGGGGCAGCTTAGTGGGTCTCTCAGGTTACATCAGGCCTGACCATCTATGTAGTATGAGGCAGTAGATTAGCAGGTCATGTTACATTAGAAATAACATTGCCGCTTTCTTCCAAAATCAGCAGCCGTTCTCAACTACAACCCAACCCCCTTAAGTTTTATGGAACTCAACTGACGTACACCAGTCCCCCACCACCACCATGTAACGTACACCAGACCCCCACCATGTGACATACACCAGACACTACCACTAAAAGGTGTGTGGATATTAACGAATGCCAATCTGCCTCCCTGTAATCGTGTTTCAGCTGATCCCAGTGTATAAACAAGAACAGCATCTATATCTGCTACCCACCGGTCAACCCAACATGTCCTACCGAGGCCTGCGGAGCCGGCTTGGATTGTGTAAGCAGCCATCCAACTGTGGAGCAAGGCGTGAAATACGTCTCTCTTCTAGCTAACACACTCCTCAGCATTTTGCTTGTCCCAGGTAACAAGGTCTGGGGCTTGTGTCACCCTCTAGGACGGGTCCCCTGACACTGGTAGGGCAATAGGTGGCTCATTCCGACAAGAGTCGATACACGGGCACAAGTATTCTCTCTCAAGTATTCATCTATTTCTACCTCATCCTCCAACATCCCGGCAGAGCACAGTACTACTAGGGTTGGGACTCTTATGATATCCTCCTCCCTGCTCCTCTGATTCTTCTTTATACCGCTCAACACGCAACCCAGTCAGCAGGACTGTACCACTCTTTGCACTCTCATCTGGATTCTGAACTATTAAGTGTCCTATCAAGTATAAAGTATTCTGTCACGGTGAAGCTGTATGTTCTGCTGCACACAAGTATCTCCAGAGTAAACAAGCTTTTGTGGTGACCCCCCGGATGGTGTTATAGCGGTGGGACGGCCGGTCACTTGCTAGATGGAAGTGTGATGCCACTCCTGTGGTGGATGGCCGAGATACAGCCAGACCTTAGGGTTTTGTCACGTGACGCCAGTGCCAGGTGGGCACACGGGTGTGATGGCACGCCTGCTGTTATAGTGTAAGGCCGGTTGTACCCTTTTCCCCTGTGGTTGGTATCCTGTCGGGTTGCTGCCGGGTACTTCAACATATAATACAGCAACATATAGATGTCATCTATAAATAATACTTTGGCTACAATAAGACCACAACAAAGTACAGACTTTTGCGAAGGGTGTGAACATCAGTAACACCCCTAGTGGGACACCACACTTTTATTTATGGTAAAGAGACTCTGTGATTCTTCTTATACACTCATTCCTTGGGACATCTCCCCTTTCTGTGGGTGGCAGTGCGGATAGTCCGGGAGGGTCACTACTCCACTCTGGACCACCGTGACAACTACACAAGGTACCTCGTAGCAGCCTGGCAGGTCACTGACCACAGGGAAACAAGGTGTAACCGGCCCTTTAAATAAAAACAGGTGTGCCACCATACCTGTGTGCCCAACCGGAACTGGCGCCACGTCTTAACACCCTAGGGTCCAGCTACATCTTGGCCAACCACCATAGAGCTGGTGTAACACTCCACCACCTAGCAAGTGACCAGCCGCACCACCTCCACATCAACGCAGGGTTTGCACACCACAGTATAATATAGTATATACCTGTAGGGATCAGGAAAAAGGGGTAACCCCATCATATATAATATAGTATATACCTGTAGGGATCAGGATACAGGGGGATTCCCATCATATATAATATAGTATATACCTGTAGGGATCAGGATACAGGGGGTAACCCCATCATATATAATATAGTATATACCTGTAGGGATCAGGATACAGGGGGTAACCCCATCATATATAATATAGTATATACCTGTAGGGATCAGGATACAGGGGGATTCCCATCATATATAATATAGTATATACCTGTAGGGATCAGGATACAGGGGGATCCCTATCATATATAATATAGTATATACCTGTAGGGATCAGGATACAGGGGTAACCCCATCATATATAATATAGTATATACCTGTAGGGATCAGGATACAGGGGGATTCCCATCATATATAATATAGTATATACCTGTAGGGATCAGGATACAGGGGTAACCCCATCATATATAATATAGTATATACCTGTAGGGATCAGAATAGAGGGGTAACCCCATCATATATAATATAGTATATACCTGTAGGGATCAGGATACAGGGGGTAACCCCATCATATATAATATAGTATATACCTGTAGGGATCAGGATAGAGGGGTAACCCCATCATATATAATATAGTATATACCTGTAGGGATCAGGATACAGGGGTAACCCCATCATATATAATATAGTATATACCTGTAGGGATCAGGAAAAAGGGGTAACCCCATCATATATAATATAGTATATACCTGTAGGGATCAGGATACAGGGGTAACCCCATCATATATAATATAGTATATACCTGTAGGGATCAGGATACAGGGGTAACCCCATCATATATAATATAGTATATAGCTGTAGGGATCAGGATACAGGGGGATTCCCATCATATATAATATAGTATATACCTGTAGGGATCAGGATACAGGGGTAACCTCATATATAATATAGTATATACCTGTAGGGATCAGGATAGAGGGGTAACCCCATCATATATAATATAGTATATACCTGTAGGGATCAGGATACAGGGGTAACCCCATCATATATAATATAGTATATACCTGTAGGGATCAGGATACAGGGGTAACCCCATCATATATAATATAGTATATACCTGTAGGGATCAGGATACAGGGGGTTACCCCATCATATATAATATAGTATATACCTGTAGGGATCAGGATACAGGGGGTTACCCCATCATATATAATATAGTATATACCTGTAGGGATCAGTATGGTGGGATGCAGAATATCTTTGGATACCTTTCTACCTTTGTGATATCCAACAAATTGTAGAAACAAATGCTCCTCAAGACGGAATCTCCTGTGTGTAGAGAATCCTCCTTATCATTAGCCGGAAGGAATCTGGGAAGAAGAATTTCTCTTTTGATATTCACGGCTGAAGGGAGGACCTGATGTGATGAGCCCCCCCCCTCCCTCAGGTGACGTGATGAGCCCCCCCCTCCCTCAGGTGACGTGATGAGCCCCCCCCTCCCTCAGGTGATGTGATGAGCCCCCCCCTCCCTCAGGTGATGTGATGAGCCCCCCCCTCCCTCAGGTGATGTGATGAGCCCCCCCTCCCTCAGGTGATGTGATGAGCCCCCCCCCTCCCTCAGGTGATGTGATGAGCCCCCCCCTCCCTCAGGTGTTGTGATGAGCCCCCCCCTCCCTCAGGTGATGTGATGAGCCCCCCCCCCCTCCCTCAGGTGATGTGATGAGCCCCCCCCTCCCTCAGGTGATGTGATTATCCCTCCCCCTCAGGTGATGTGATGATCCCCCCCCCCTCAGGTGATGTGATGATCCCCCCCCTCCCTCAGGTGATGTGATTAGCCCTCCCCCCTCAGGTGATGTGATGAGCCCCCCCCCACCCTCAGGTGATGTGATGAGCCCCCCCCTCCCTCAGGTGATGTGATGAGCCCCCCCCTCCCTCAGGTGATGTGATTAGCCCTCCCCCTCAGGTGATGTGATTAGCCCCCCCCCCCCCAGGTGATGTGATGATCCCCCCCCTCCCTCAGGTGATGTGATTAGCCCTCCCCCCTCAGGTGATGTGATGAGCCCCCCCCTCCCTCAGGTGATGTGATGAGCCCCCCCCTCCCTCAGGTGATGTGATGAGCCCCCCCCCCTCCCTCAGGTGATGTGATTAGCCCCCCCCCCTCAGGTGATGTGATGAGCCCCCCCTCCCTCAGGTGATATGATGAGCCCCCCCTCCCTCAGGTGATGTGATTAGCCCCCCCTCCCTCAGGTGATGTGATTAGCGCCCCCCCCCCCTCCCTCAGGTGATGTGATGAGCCCCCCCCCCTCCCTCAGGTGATGTGATTAGCCCCCCCCCTCAGGTGATGTGATGAGCCCCCCCTCCCTCAGGTGATGTGATGAGCCCCCCCTCCCTCAGGTGATGTGATTAGCCCCCCCTCCCTCAGGTGATGTGATGAGCCCCCCCTCCCTCAGGTGATGTGATTAGCCCCCCCCTCCCTCAGGTGATGTGATTAGCCCCCCCCCCCCCCCTCAGGTGATGTGATGAGCCCCCCCCCCCCCCGCCCTCAGGTGATGTGATGAGCCCCCCCGCCCTCAGGTGATGTGATGAGCCCTCCCCCCTCCCTCAGGTGATGTCATGAGCCCCCCCCCCTCCCTCAGGTGATGTGATTAGCCCCCCCCTCCCTCAGGTGATGTGATGAGCCCCCCCCTCCCTCAGGTGATGTGATGACCCCCCCCCCCCCTCCCTCAGGTGATGTGATGAGCCCCCCCTCCCTCAGGTGATGTGATGAGCCCCCCCCTCCCTCAGGTGATGTGATGACCCCCCCCCCTCCCTCAGGTGATGTGATGAGCCCCCCCTCCCTCAGGTGATGTGATGAGCCCCCCCCCTCCCTCAGGTGATGTGATTAGCCCCCCCCCTCCCTCAGGTGATGTGATGAGCCCCCCCCCTCCCTCAGGTGATGTGATGACCCCCCCCCCCTCCCTCAGGTGATGTGATGAGCCCCCCCCAGGTGATGTGATGACCCCCCCCCCTCAGGTGATGTGATGAGCCCCCCCACCTCCCTCAGGTGATATGATGAGCCCTCCCTCAGGTGATGTGATTAGCCCCCCCTCCCTCAAGTGATGTGATGAGCCCCCCCCTCCCTCAGGTGATGTGATGAGCCCCCCCCTCAGGTGATGTGATTAGCCCCCCCCCTCAGGTGATGTGATTAGCCCCCCCCCTCAGGTGATGTGATGACCCCCCCCCCCTCTGGTGATGTGATTCGCCCCCCCCTCAGGTGATGTGATGACCCCCCCCCCCCTCAGGTGATGTGATGACCCCCCCCCCTCAGGTGATGTGATGAGCCCTCCCTCAGGTGATGTGATGAGCCCCCCCCCCCCAGGTGATGTGATGAGCCCTCCCTCAGGTGATGTGATGAGCCCCCTCAGGTGATGTGATTAGCCCCCCCCTCAGGTGATGTGATTAGCCCCCCCTCCCTCAGGTGATGTGATGAGCCCCCCCCCCCTCAGGTGATGTGATTAGCCCCCTCCTCCCTCAGGTGATGTGATGAGCCTTCCCTCAGGTGATGTGATGAGCCCCCCCTCAGGTGATGTGATGAGCCCCCCCTCAGGTGATGTGATGAGCCCCCCCTCAGGTGATGTGATTACCCCCCCCCCCTCAGGTGATGTGATTAGCCCCCTCCTCCCTCAGGTGATGTGATGAGCCTTCCCCTCCCTCAGGTGATGTGATAAGCCCCCCCCCCTCAGGTGATGTGATGAGCCCCCCTCAGGTGATGTGATGAGCCCCCCCTCAGGTGATGTGATGAGCCCCCCCTCCCTCAGGTGATGTGATGAGCCCTCCCCTCCCTCAGGTGATGTGATGAGCCCCCCTCCCCCTCCCTCAGGTGATGTGATGAGCCCCCCCCCCCTCCCTCAGGTGATGTGATGACCCCCCCCCCCCTCAGGTGATGTGATGAGCCCCCCCCCTTCCCTCAGGTGATGTGATGACCCCCCCTCAGGTGATGTGATGAGCCCCCCCCCCTCCTTCAGGTGATGTGATAAGCCCCCCCCCCCTCAGGTGATGTGATGAGCCCCCCTCAGGTGATGTGATGACCCCCCCCCCTCCCTCAGGTGATGTGATGAGCCCCCCCTCCCTCAGGTGATGTGATGAGCCCTCCCCTCCCTCAGGTGATGTGATTAGCCCCCTCCCTCAGGTGATGTGATGAGCCCTCCCCTCCCTCAGGTGATGTGATGAGCCCTCCCCCTCCCTCAGGTGATATGATTAGCCCCCCCTCCCTCAGGTGATGTGATTAGCCCCCCTCAGGTGATGTGATGAGCCCCCCCCCTCAGGTGATGTGATGAGCCCCCTCAGGTGATATGATTAGCCCCCCCTTCCTCAGGTGATGTGATGAGCCCCTCCCCCTTCAGGTGATGTGATTAGCCCCCCCTCCCTCAGGTGATGTGATTAGCCCCCCTCCCTCAGGTGATGTGATGAGCCCCCCCTCCCTCAGGTGATGTGATGAGCCCCCTCATGTGATGTGATGAGCCCCCCTCCCTCAGGTGATGTGATGAGCCCCCTCATGTGATGTGATGAACCCCCCCCCCTCCCTCAGGTGATGTGATGAGCCCCCTCAGGTGATGTGATGAGCCCCCTCAGGTGATGTGATGAGCCCCCTCAGGTGATGTGATGAACCCCCCCTCCCTCAGGTGATGTGATGAGCCCTCCCTCAGGGACGGAGGTAGGGAAAGGGTTGATGACAGGGCCTGAATCTCCCCACTAGGATGGCCACCTTGTACCAGAGCCTCTTCAACTCTGCTTGATCTAAAGGCTCTAATAGAGGATTACTTTCAAACACCCAACTTCGTATCGTATAACAATCCAACTCCACACAGTTCGGACTCCACGAATCCGCAACATCAGCAGTCCATAACCAAAGAAATTGCGTCATGTGCATGAGGACAGAGGAGTCCCGTCCTCCGAAACGTTTGGCGGGAGGCCATAGTGTTTGGCGTGTGTAACTGAATTCCTCAGCCTGTGAGCATTTCCTGCGATATACCCTGCAAGATAAAGCCAAGAAAAATACAAAGCAACAAGAGTGCCCACTGTGAGTGTGTGAGGGTATGTGTGAGGGTATGTGTGAGTATGTGTGAGTATGTGTGAGTGTGTGAGTATGTGTGAGTGTGTGAGGGTATGTGTGAGTATGTGTGAGTATGTGTGAGTATGTGTGAGTGTGTGAGGGTATGTGTGAGTGTGTGAGGGTATGTGTGAGTATGTGTGAGTATGTGTGAGTATGTGTGAGTATGTGTGAGTATGTGTGAGTGTGTGTGAGTATGTGAGGGTATGTGTGAGTGTGTGTGAGTGTGTGTGAGTGTGTGTGAGTGTGTGTGAGTGTGTGTGGGTATGTGTGAGGGTATGTGTGAGTATGTGTGAGTGTGTGTGACTATGTGTGAGTGTGTGTGAGTGTGTGTGAGTGTGTGGGTATGTGTGAGTATGTGTGAGTATGTGTGAGTATGTGTGAGTATGTGTGGGTATGTGTGAGTGTGTGTGTGTGAGTGTGTGTGAGTGTGTGTGTATGTGTGAGTGTGTGTGAGTGTGTGTGAGAGTATGTGTGAGTATGTGAGGGACACCGGACTAACGTGGACCTACGGGAAGACAAGGTAATATCGCCTGGTAGATGATACTACTATTTTGTACCACACAATTTCTTTGGTTATGGACTCTAATAGAGGATTAGTCAGAGTAAGATCCCAGGTGGATACTGCCGGAGTGATGACTCAGCTTATGTAGGTTTTCCCACGATCGTCCCATTAGTGAAGGCGTTAATGGCCATCATATGAACCCTGAGGGCCACATGTATCATCCTGCGAACGGATGATTTTCGGCGGAAAGTGACGATTTGCGTATTTTTTTATACGCAAATGGCCGATCTGCGAATAAAATATTCGCAAATCGGCACTTTCCGCCGAGTGCGCCAGGGGGGCGGAAAGGGGGCGTGTAGTGGGTGGAACGGAGGGCGCAGACTCAGAGTCCGCGCGATTTACCATCCGTTCCGCCCAAATGTACACCGAAAACCTACTCCAGTCCTCAGCTGACGTAGGTTTTCGGCTGTGCGCACCGGCGCGCACTGGATTTATGTAGAGGCAGTCAGCCTCTACATAAATCTCCGTAGCGCCGGAGCTGCGGGGGCATTTTTAAGTCTGGCGTAAAAAACGCCGGACTTAATAAATGCCCCCCTAAGAGTATTAGACTTTAGACCTTTATGGAACCCATCATGAAGAAACTGAAGAATGGATGGCATTGGACAGGCGCCAAGAAGAAAATTTGTTCAAACAGAGGATCCTTTTGTGCGGACAGTTTCTGGTATACGCCCTTCAAATACCGCAACAAGAGCGGGAAGCATGCAGGGCCAGAATGGTGCAATCCAAATTACTTGGATAATCTTTCTCAGGACTCTGCTCACTAAAACTGGAGGAGGAAAGATGGAAACCCATAGGTTCTTCCATATAATCAAAAAGACATCTAGAACGTCTGGATTGTCCCTTGGATTGAGGGAACAAACTGTTTCCGCTTTGGCGTTCTGCGTGGTTGCCATCAAGTGCCAATCTAGGATTCCCCACTGAGATGTTATCTGATTGAAGCAGGCTGGATTCAGAGACCACTTGTTGGGATCTAACGTCTTCCTGCTCCAATCTTCTATTCAAGGATCAGATATTCAAGCGTCAGATGTCTGCACTCTCTATGTAGTGCAGGGCTCCTGGTTTCACCCAGTTTGTTGACACCGCTACTGCATTGTCGAACTGTACTAGAACCAACTTCAGGATAGGAGAGAAGTGCTGTAGGGCCAACCGAACTGCTTTCAGCTCCCTGACATTTGATGATTCTGTTGGAGTCCATAGACCTTGAACGCAGAGGTCATTGATGTGCACTGTCTTTTGAGGCATCTGTGGTCACTAGGATGGTTCCCTCTAGCTGAGACTTTTGCCTTTTGTAAGATTCTGAGCATCCAACCACCAATGGAAATCTTTCCTTGTCTGTGGAGAAATTCTCAATGGAACCCAAATAGTCTCAGAGTTCCTTTCCCAAGTGGTTAGAATTTCCTCCTGCAACTGTGTGAGATGGAACAGCTTCTATAGATGCTGTCATAATTCCAAGGATCCTCATCCCCAGCTGATTGGTCACCTGAGGAGCCGTCATGAGCCGCCGGGAAACAATAGAAAGTCTCTTGTCTTGTGGAAGATTAAAGTTTCTGTTGTACAGAGTCTATTTGGAACCCCAGAAATCTTTTCTGATGAGATGGTAGAAGGTCGGACTTCGGAAGGTTGATCATTAAACCCACTTCTTGGTTTCCTTGGATAAAGTCTCTGAGACACCTGACAAAGTTCCAATAAACACTTAATAAGAGAACGACCAGATCTTTGGTAGAAGTGCGGTGTAGGAGATAGTCGTGTTGGTTGAGTTGTGCTGAGTAATCCGATAGGTAGAGTAGCAGAGAGGAGGGTGCCGTGAGAGTCTTAACCCATGTAGTGTTGTGCTCTCCCGGGAAGTTGGAGGATGAGGTAGAATACTTGTAAAGAGAAGAAGAAGAAAAAGAACACCTGTGCCCGTGTATTGACCTTTGACTTCCGTCTTCACACTACCTTATGCCCACTAGACTCAGATGAACCTTCCTAATGGGTGACACAAGCCCCAAACCTTGTTACCTGGGATGAGCGGAATGCTGCGGGTTCCCTGCTGACACCCAGGGCTACTGCAACTTTGCTCAGTTCCTGGCTCTTTGGCTCTGTAGTGGACACTGTCCTGCTCTGTGACTTCTCCTTGTCCCCGGTGTGGGTTGAGGTGATCTCTGGCTAGTCCTCTCTTAAGAGGAGTTTAACAGTGCACAGTGCTCTGGATAGTCACTGATAAAGAAGTGGGTAACAGTGAGCTGTCTTGCGTCCTTTCCATGTGGGGTAGTGACTAAGATTGCCTTTTGGAGTACGGGGACCTGGCAGAGGGCCAGGGCCCAGATAGGACCACTGTGGGGGCTATCTGGCTCGTGTCCTTCCTCCACAACATCCAGAATGAAAAGCTCATGCTCCTCCTCCACCCATGTGACTAGCTTCCTCTCTAGCGTGTACCGTGCACTGTGAGTGGGTGAAAGAGAGCAACAGATGAAGAGAGGAGGGAGATGATAGGAGAGAAGAATAGACTCTTACTGGTCTACAGATTGTGGTGACACACAAACACAATAACCCTCTGTGATCCTTCAGCTGTGCAGCTTCCACATATATGTATACATAATACAGCGACATCTAGTGGCTAACTTTTAGTATTACTTTTACCTCAATAATAATACAAGAAGTACAGCCTTTTGCGAAGTGTGTATATAACTGCAACACTCCTAGTGGGAAACAACACGAAGGGAGAAGAGAGAACGCGGCCCACAGCAGAGGAGACAGCTCAAACGTTCTATGCAAGCATGGGCATAAAAATAGGGACAATACAGGAAGGTAACTTGGCCAGGAAGTACAACGGCCGCTACTGATAAGAGTCAGGTCACACACCTTATGAGACCAACGCTGTGGCCAGGGTTTCCCTCATTGGCCAATCTGCAAAAGAAGAAACATCTTAAAAGAATAATATGTGGGCGGAGCTGAGTATCCCGTCCATGCTGCCTGTAGATAATATATATAGGGAGATAGGTGGTCGGTAAGCTGTCACACAGGCAGCACAGCTGGAGGAGACAAGTTTGCTTAATGAAGATATTTGCAAAAATCTTTAAAGGGGTCGTCCTGGAAATATTAATTTATGTCATATGCCTTTCTGCGCATTAACATAATGAGTGGTGTCAGCCCAGCCGCCACTCAGCATAGACTCCATGAGATACCGATACTGATCTTATAGGAGAGGACACAGCAGCACAGAGGATGTCAGGAAAGGAGGGGGCTGATCTTATAGGAGAGGACACAGCAGCACAGAGGATGTCAGGAAAGGAGGGGGCTGATCTTATAGGAGAGGACACACAGCAGCACAGAGGATGTCAGGAGAGGAGGGGGCTGATACTATAGGAGAGGTCCCAGCAGCACAGAGGGTGTCAGGAGAGGAGGGTGCTGATCTTATAGGAGAAGTCACAGCAGCACAGAGGGTGTCAGGAGAGGAGGGGGCTGATCCTATAGGAGAGGACACAGCAGCACAGAGGATGTCAGGAGAGGAGGGGGCTGATCTTATAGGGGAGGTCACAGCAGCACAGAGGATGTCAGGAGAGGAGGGGGCTGGTCTTATAGGAGAGGACACAGCAGCACAGAGGATGTCAGGAGAGGAGGGGGCTGATCCTATAGGAGAGGACACAGCAGCGCAGAGGATTTCAGGAGAGGAGGGGGCTGATCTTATATGGGAGGACACAGCAGCACAGAGGATGTCAGGAGAGGAGGGGGCTGATCTTATAGGAGAGGACACAGCAGCACAGAGGATGTCAGGAAAGGAGGGGGCTGATCCTATAGGAGAGGACACACAGCAGCACAGAGGATGTCAGGAGAGGAGGGGGCTGATACTATAGGAGAGGTCCCAGCAGCACAGAGGATGTCAGGAGAGGAGGGGGCTGATCTATAGGGGAGGTCCCAGCAGCACAGAGGATGTCAGGAGAGGAGGGGGCTGATCTATAGGAGAGGTCACAGCAGCACAGAGGGTGTCAGGAGAGGAGGGGGCTGATCTTATAGGAGATGGTCCCCCTCTCCCCCCCCCCTTATAGATGGTCCCCCTCTTCCCTCTGCCCCCCCTTATAGATGGTCCCCCTCTTCCCTCTGCCCCCCCTTATAGATGGTCCCCCTCTTCCCCCCCTTATAGATGGTCCCCCTCCTCCCCCCCTTTATAGATGGTCCCCTTCTCCCCCCCCCTTATAAATGGTCCCCCTCTGCCCCCCCCTTATAAATGGTCCCCCTCCTCCCCCTTTATAGATGGTCCCCCCTCTTCCCTCTGCCCCCCCCTTATAGATGGTCCCCCTCCTCCCCCTTTATAGATGGTCCCCCTCTTCCCTCTGCCCCCCCCCCCCCTTATAGATGGTCCCCCTCCTTTCCCCCCTTATAGATGGCCCCCTCTTCCCTTTGCCCCCCTTATAGATGATCCTCCTCTTCCCTCCTCCCTTAAAGATGGTCCCCCTCTTCCCCCCCCCTTATAGATGGTCCCCCTCTTCCCCCCCCCTTATAGATGGTCCCCCTCTTCCTTCTCCCTTATAGATGGTTTCCCTCTTCACCCCCCCCCCCTTATAGATGGTCGTCCTCCTCCCCCCTCCTTTATAGATGCCCCCCCTTAAAGATGGCCCCCCTCTTCCCTATGTGCCCCTTATAGATGGTCCCCTCTTCCCCCCTCCCTTAAAGATGGTCCCCCGTCTTCCCCCCCCTTATAGATGGCCCCCTCTTCCCTCTTCCCCCCCTTATAGATCATCCCCCTTCTTCCCCCCCCTTATAGATGGTCCCCCTCCTCCCCCCTCCTTTACAGATGGTCCCCCTCGTTCCCCCCTTTATAGATGGTCCCCCTCGTTCCCCCCCTTATAGATGGTCCCCCTCTCCCCCCCCCCTTATAGATGGTACCCCTCCCCCCTTATAGATGGTCCCCCTCTTCCCCCCCTTATAGATGGTCCCCCTCTTCCCCTCCCCCTATAGATGGTACCCCTTCCCCCCCTTATAGATGGTCCCCCTCTTCCCCCCCTTATAGATAGTCCCCCTCTCCCCCCCTTATAGATGGTCCCCATCTCCCCCCCTTATAGATGGTCCCCCTCTCCCCCTCCCTTATAGATAGTCCCCCTCTCCCCCCCTTATAGATGGTACCCCTCCCCCCCTTATAGATGGTCCCCCTCTCCCCTCTGCCCCCCATTATAGATGGTCCCCCTCTTCCTTCTCCCCCTCCCTTATAGCTGGTCTTCCTCTGCCCCCCCATTATAGATGGTCCCCCTCTTCCTTCCCCCCCTTATAGATGGTCCCCCTCCTTCCCCCCCTTATAGATGGCCCCCTCTTCCCTTTGCCCCCCTTATAGATGGTCCCCCTCTTCCCCCCCCTTATAGATGGTCCCCCTCTTCCCCCCCTTATAGATGGTACCCCTTCCCCCCCTTTATAGATGGTCCCCCTCTTCCTTCTCCCTTATAGATGGTCCACCTCTTCCTCCCCCCCCCTTATAGATGGTCGTCCTCCTCCCCCCTCCTTTATAGATGCCCCCCCTTAAAGGTGGTCCCCCTCTTCCCTCTGTGCCCCTTATAGATGGTCCCCTCTTCCCCCCTCCCTTAAAGATGGTCCCCCGTCTTCCCCCCCTTATAGATGGCCCCCTCTTCCCTCTTCCCCCCCTTATAGATGGTCCCCCTTCTTCCCCCCCTTATAGATGGCCCCCTCTTCCCTCTTCCCCCCCTTATAGATGGTCCCCCTTCTTCCCCCCCTTAAAGATGGTCCCCCTCCTCCCCCCTCCTTTACAGATGGTCCCCCTCGTTCCCCCCTTTATAGATGGTCCCCCTCTTCCCCCCCCTTATAGATGGTCCCCCTCTTCCCCCCCCTTATAGATCGTCCCCATCCTCCCCTCCTTATAGATGGTCCCCCTCTTCACCCCCTTATAGATGGTCCCCATCCTCCCCTCCTTATAGATGGTCCCCCTCTTCACCCCCTTATAGATGGTCCCCATCCTCCCCTCCTTATAGATGGTCCCCCTCTTCACCCCCTTATAGATGGTCCCCCTCTCCCCCCCCTTATAGATGGTACCCCTCCCCCTTATAGATGGTCCCCCTCTTCCCCCCCTTATAGATGGTCCCCCACTTCCCCTCCTCCTATAGATGGTACCCCTCCCCCCCTTATAGATGGTCCCCCTCTCCCCCCCTTATAGATGGTACCCCTCCCCCCATTATAGATGGTCCCCCTCTTCGTTCTCCCCCTCCCTTATAGCTGGTCTTCCTCTGCCCCCCCATTATAGATGGTCCCCCTCTTCCCTTTGCCCCCCTTATAGATGGTCCTCCTCTTCCCCCCTCCCTTAAAGATGGTCCCCCGTCTTCCCCCCCTTATAGATAGCCCCCTCTTCCCTCTTCCCCCCCTTATAGATGGTCCCCCTCCTCTCCCCTCCTTTACAGATGGTCCCCCTCGTTCCCCCCTTTATAGATGGTCCCCCTCGTTCCCCCCCCCCTTATAGATGGTCCCCCTCTTCCCCCCCTTATAGATGGTCCCCCTCTTCCCCCCCCCTTATAGATGGTCCCCCTCTTCCCCCCCATTTATAGCTGGTCCCCCTCTCCCCCCCTTATAGCTGGTCCCCCTCCTCCCCCCCTTATAGATGGTCCCCCCTCTTCCCCTCCCCCTATAGATGGTACCCCTCCCCCCCTTATAGATGGTCCCCCTCTTCCCCCCCTTATAGATGGTCCCCCTCTCCCCCCCTTATAGATGGTACCCCTCCCCCCCTTATAGATGCCCCCCTCTTCCTTCTCCCCCTCTCTTATAGATGGTCCCCCTCTTCCTTCTCCCCCTCCCTTATAGATGGTCCCCCTCTTCCTTCTTCCTCTCCCTTATAGATGGTCCCCCTCTCCCCCCCCCCCTTATAGATGGTACCCCTCCCCCCGTTATAGATGGTCCCCCTCTCCCCCCCCCTTATAGATGGTCCCCCTCTCCCCCCCTTATAGATGGTCCCTCTCTTATAGCTGGTCCCCCTCTTCCCCCCCTTATAGATGGTCCCCCTCTGCCCCCCCTTATAGCTGGTCCCCCTCTGCCCCCCCTTATAGCTGGTCCCCCTCTGCCCCCCCTTATAGCTGGTCCCTCTCTTATAGCTGGTCCCCCTCTTCCCCCCCCTTATAGCTGGTCCCCCTCCCCCCCCTAACCCTCTTCCCCCTCCCTTATAGATGGTCCCCCTCTGCCCCCCCTTATAGATGGTCCCCCTCTCCCCCCCCTTATAGATGGTCCCTCTCTTATAGCTGGTCCCCCTCTTCCCCCCCTTATAGATGGTCCCCCTCTGCCCCCCCCTTATAGCTGGTCCCCCTCTGCCCCCCCTTATAGCTGGTCCCCCTCTGCCCCCCCTTATAGCTGGTCCCCCTCTGCCCCCCCCTTATAGCTGGTCCCCCTCTACCCCCCCTTATAGCTGGTCCCCCTCTGCCCCCCCTTATAGCTGGTCCCTCTCTTATAGCTGGTCCCCCTCTTCCCCCCCCTTATAGCTGGTCCCCCTCCCCCCCCCCTAACCCTCTTCCCCCTCCCTTATAGATGGTCCCCCTCTCCCCCCCTTATAGCTGGTCCCCCTCTCCCCCCCTTATAGCTGGTCCCCCTCTGCCCCCTCTTATAGCTGGTCCCCCTCTGCCCCCCCTTATAGCTGGTCCCCCTCTGCCCCCCCTTATAGCTGGTCCCCCTCTGCCCCCCCATTATAGATGGTCCCCCCCCCCCCCCCGTGCAGATAACACAAAAAAAACAGAACACAACTCACCTGCCGTCCGTTCTCCCGTCGAGCCTCTCGCCTCCTGGTCTGGTCCCGGCTGATGCGCGGCTGCCGGGGGAGTCCCTATCCCCGGCAGCGCACGCATCAGAAAGCAGGTAGTCACAGCCACAGGCTCACAGGGAGCTCTCTGATGCGCGCGCTGCAAGGGATAGGACAGGACACCCCCGGCAGCTGCGCATCAGCCAGGGGACAGTACAAGAGAGACTCAGTGGCGGATTATAATGTGGGCGGCGTGGCATGAGCCCCCCCCCGGAGCCTCGGGCCCCGGGCGGCCGCCCAAACTGCCCACGTGCTCTCCCGGCTCTATCTCCCAATCGGTACTTGTCTGAGCGCTGCAGCACGTGCTCTCCCGGCTCTATCTCCCAATCGGTACTTGTCTGAGCGCTGCAGCACGTGCTCTCCCGGCTCTATCTCCCAATCGGTACTTGTCTGAGCGCTGCAGCACGTGCTCTCCCGGCTCTATCTCCCAATCGGTACTTGTCTGAGCGCTGCAGCACGTGCTCTCCCGGCTCTATCTCCCAATCGGTACTTGTCTGAGCGCTGCAGCACGTGCTCTCCCGGCTCTATCTCCCAATCGGTACTTGTCTGAGCGCTGCAGCACGTGCTCTCCCGGCTCTATCTCCCAATCGGTACGTGTCTGAGCGCTGCAGCACGTGCTCTCCCGACTCTATCTCTCAATCGGTACTTGTCTGAGCGCTGCAGCACGTGCTCTCCCGGCTCTATCTCCCAATCGGTACTTGTCTGAGCGCTGCAGCACGTGCTCTCCCGGCTCTATCTCCCAATCGGTACTTGTCTGATTGCTGCAGCACGTGCTCTCCCGGCTCTATCTCCCAATCGGTACTTGTCTGAGTGCTGCAGCACGTGCTCTCCCGGCTCTATCTCCCAATCGGTACTTGTCTGAGCGCTGCAGCACGTGCTCTCCCGGCTCTATCTCCCAATCGGTACTTGTCTGATTGCTGCAGCACGTGCTCTCCCGGCTCTATCTCCCAATCGGTACTTGTCTGAGTGCTGCAGCACGTGCTCTCCTGGCTCTATCTCCCAATCGGTACTTGTCTGAGCGCTGCAGCACGTGCTCTCCCGGCTCTATCTCCCAATCGGTACTTGTCTGAGCGCTGCAGCACGTGCTCTCCCGGCTCTATCTCCCAATCGGTACTTGTCTGATTGCTGCAGCACGTGCTCTCCCGGCTCTATCTCCCAATCGGTACTTGTCTGAGCGCTGCAGCACGTGCTCTCCCGGCTCTATCTCCTAATCGGTACTTGTCTGAGCGCTGCAGCACGTGCTCTCCCGGCTCTATCTCCCAATCGGTACTTGTCTGAGCGCTGCAGCACGTGCTCTCCCGGCTCTATCTCCCAATCGGTACTTGTCTGATTGCTGCAGCACGTGCTCTCCCGGCTCTATCTCCCAATCGGTACTTGTCTGATTGCTGCAGCACGTGCTCTCCCGGCTCTATCTCCCAATCGGTACTTGTCTGATTGCTGCAGCACGTGCTCTCCCGGCTCTATCTCCCAATCGGTACTTGTCTGAGCGCTGCAGCACGTGCTCTCCCGGCTCTATCTCCCAATCGGTACTTGTCTGAGCGCTGCAGCACGTGCTCTCCCGGCTCTATCTCCCAATCGGTACTTGTCTGAGCGCTGCAGCACGTGCTCTAATACTCATCTCTAGTTAAAATATAACATTTTCAATATAATAATGTTCTCCATTGAAGTCCATGGAAAACTGGCCGTCAGAGTATATACTGTATAGAATGCTGATTGGAACTGTTTGAATGATGAACAGTCTCATTATTTATGTCCTGTGTCGCAGAATACCCCTCCACACATTGTTTCATCCAATTATGAGCGTATTTTGACAATTGTTTACTGTATGAACCTAGCCTTACTATCATACAGGAAACCTATTAATAGGTTTAAAGTAATGAAAGTAATAGGCATATTTTTTTTTCTTTTATAGATTTGCCTCCAACTACTACTTCAACAACTACAACTACCACCACAACAACACCAACAACCTCCACTACTACAACACCAACAACAACCTCCACTACCACAACACCAACAACCACAGAAGCAACCACTACTACCACAACATCCACCCCTACCACAACACCAACAACTACAGAAGCAACCACTAGTACCACAACATCCACCCCTACCACAACACCAACAACCACAGAAGCAACCACTAGTACCACAACATCCACCCCTACCACAACACCAACAACTACAGAAGCAACCACTACTACCACAACATCCACCCCTACCACAACACCAACAACTACCACCCCTACCACCACTGAACCTCCTACCACCTCTACCACCACTGAACCTCCTACCACCTCTACCACTACTGAACCTCCTACCACCGCTAGCACTACTGAACCTTCTACCACCGCTACCACCACTGAACCTCCTACCACCCCTACCACCACTGAACCTCCTACCACCCCTACCACCACTGAACCTCCTACCACTACTGAACCTTCTACCATTACTATCACTACTGAACCTCCTACCACCCCTACCACCACTGAACCTCCTACCACCGCTACCACTACTGAACCTCCTACCACTACTGAACCTTCTACCACCGCTACCACTACTGAACCTCCTACCACCCCTACCACCACTGAACCTCCTACCACTACTGAACCTTCTACCACCGCTACCACTACTGAACCTCCTACCACCCCTACCACCACTGAACCTCCTACCACTACTGAACCTTCTACCACCGCTACCACTACTGAACCTCCTACCACTACTGAACCTTCTACCAACGCTACCACCACTGAACCTCCTACCACTACTGAACCTTCTACCATTGCTATCACTACTGAACCTCCTACCACCCCTACCACTACTGAACCTCCTACCACTACTGAACCTTCTACCACCGCTAGCACCACTGAACCTCCTACCACCCCTACCACTACTGAACCTCCTACCACCGCTAGCACTACTGAACCTCCTACCACCCCTACCACTACTGAACTTCCTACCACCACTACAACTACTGAACCTCCTACCACGTCTACCACTACTGAACCATCTACCACCGCTAGCACTACTGAACCTCCTACCACCGCTAGCACTACTGAACCTCCTACCACCGCTAGCACTACTGAACCTCCTACCACCGCTACCACTACTGAACCTCCTACCACCGCTAGCACTACTGAACCTCCTACCACCGCTAGCACTACTGAACCTCCTACCACCGCTAGCACTACTGAACCTCCTACCACCGCTAGCACTACTGAACCTCCTACCACCGCTAGCACTACTGAACCTCCTACCACCGCTGGCAATACTGAACCTCCTACCACCGCTAGCACTACTGAACTTCCTACCACCGCTAGCACTACTGAACCTCCTACCACCGCTAGCACTACTGAAGCTCCTACCACCGCTAGCACTACTGAAGCTCCTACCACCGCTACCACTACTGAACCTCCTACCACATCTAGCACTACTGAACCTCCTACCACCGCTAGCACTACTGAACCTCCTACCACCGCTAGCACTACTGAACCTCCTACCACCGCTGGCAATACTGAACCTCCTACCACCGCTAGCACTACTGAACCTCCTACCACCGCTAGCACTACTGAAGCTCCTACCACCGCTAGCACTACTGAACCTCCTACCACCGCTAGCACTACTGAACCTTCTACCACCGCTAGCACTACTGAACCTCCTACCACCGCTGGCAATACTGAACCTCCTACCACCGCTAGCACTACTGAACTTCCTACCACAGCTAGCACTACTGAACTTCCTACCACAGCTAGCACTACTGAACTTCCTACCACAGCTAGCACTACTGAAGCTCCTACCACTACTGAAGCTCCTACCACCACAGAGCCTACAACTACAAATCCACTGCCTAGTACCTCAACAATAGGAACTACAGCTCTAACAACTGCACAAATTACAAAAACTACACCATGTATAAACACAACTGCAGAATCACCTGTGATACCAACAACACAACATTTTGAAGAGGAGAACATAACTGTAACGGCGATGCAGAGTAGAAGCACATTAACTGTCCGCATTTTAACACAATTAATAAACAATAAAGAAGTAAAAAGCTTGGAAATAAATGAAACCACAACTGTTAATATTGATATGAAGACAATAAGTTCTAGCACAATCTACACTAAGACAACAACATCTGTTTCCCCCACCTCCATATTAATTCTGGTTGGTAGTGACAGTCCCCAAACACTTAACAATGTTACTGACACGGTGATCACCACGACTGAAAGCACAATCCCCAATACTTTCAGTCCATCTGCATACTGTAGTAAGCCAGCAGAGACCAGAACGACTACAGAGACATCGGCGATAGCTGGAACCACCTGCTCCAAGGTGACATCGGCCACGGCCACCACCACAATTACCACCACCGAGGAGGTCATTGTGCTAGGCCCTGATGGATTTGTCAAAAGCTGCACCTACCTCTAACCTCTCTGAATCTTTATTCTTTTCTTCCCTTTATAACAAGTTAAATCCTCCATCTCACTCTTTCTTCCTAACATTTTATTGACCTCATGTAACGATATAGCATTTATTGTGTACAGAAGTATTAGAAGAAGTGAGTGTATTAGAATAGATCTGTCCTTGGAGATCATTGATGAGAACCTTATCATAATTCTTCCCATTTATTACTGTGTTACAGAAGCCGCAGAGTTTGGCATTTTTGTGCCTCATTGTCCGGACCCCCCCCCCCCCCCCCCCACACACACACCAAAATCAGAAGTTCAATGAACACAGAGAAAACTAAAAAACTATATAAAGAATTGCACATTTTTGAGCTTTTAAACTCTGTCCCCCGTATAGCTAAAAATAATTACCAAAAGTCTATGTAAAAAAAGAAATACTGACCAAGATGTGGATAAAAAACTGATAAAATATTGAGTAGGTCCGTAGCCTTAATACCGCACATATTATACTGTTTTATATATCTATACATGATGATTTCTCAGACATTGGAGCCATCGCTTTGTTCATCTTTAGAAATGACAGCGAGAATGGATTACTCTTCTGTTCTCTTGCACAAGGTTGATAATTCTACCACCGATAATTCCACAATTCTTCACTATTTTACCCCTAATAAATAATGATACATTAAAGCCACTAATGTTTACACCAGCCTTAGATAAGCCCTGCCTCCTCCCTGCCTTGCTCAATGCCAGGAAGAAGGTGCCACCCCTGCCTCACATCAGGCGTATACCAGAAGGAAGGCATACGTGTGCACCAGCCCTAGATAAGCCCCGTCACCTTTCCCCCGGCCAGATTCACCAAGAGGTGCACGCTTCCTCCCCACCCTCCACACTGCCCTGCCCACTCATCAGGTGTATGCCAGGAGGAAGGCACCAACCCGGCTTTACGCACCGCCCCTGCCCACCCATCAGATGTATGCCAGGAGGAAGGCACCAGCCCGGCCTTAGGCACTGCCCCTGCCCACCCATCAGGTGTATGCCAGGAGGAAGGCACCAACCCGGCTTTACGCACCGCCCCTGCCCACCCATCAGATGTATGCCAGGAGGAAGGCACCAGCCCGGCCTTAGGCACTGCCCCTGCCCACCCATCAGGTGTATGCCAGGAGGAAGGCACCAACCCGGCTTTACGCACCACCCCTGCTCACACATCAGGCATATGCCAGGAGGAAGGCACCACCCGGCCTTCCGCACCGCCCCTGCTCACACATCAGGCATATGCCAGGCAGAAGACCTTAAAGGGGTTATCCAGCACTACAAAAAACATGGCCACTTTCCCCCTACTGTTGTCTCCAGTTTGGGGGGGTTTTGAAACTCAATTCCATTGAAGAAAATAGAACTTAATTGCAAACTGCACCTGAACTGGAGACAACAGTAGGGGGAAAAGTGGCCATGTTTTTGTAGCACTGGATAACCCCTTTAATCTGTTCCTACGCCCGGGGCGCATTGTTATGAAATCTCCCCATAGTGTCTTTATTATAGGGCTCCAGTGCACCATTTTTATAAAACAGTATTTTATTATTATGATAATGATATTGGGTGCACGTGAGCTGTACTTTACCCTGTGGTGCCCCCATATGGTCGCCTGCCCACTCCTATTAAGCTAAGCTCACGGGCAGTGATATCAGTGCACCAAGGGGTATAGTACCACCCCCAGTGCACCTAATGGTCTCCCTGACCAATCAGTTTAGACTTTTGTATAAATAGGGGGCACTGGCACCCTGAAAGGGGCGCCTTGACCTGTCGATGGATTCCCTTTAATATTTTCTGCTTGTGCTGTAATGATCTATTCCCTGTAGCCGACATTCGATCTGTATTGCTCTTCTGATCTATGTTAATAATCTTATTGGGTGTAAATAAAGGTTTATTTCTTGCACAGTTTGTCTTTATTTCCTTGCACATCGCGGATACGGAAGCGCAGAGAATCCGCACAGCTTCACACTCCATTGGAAAGCATGTACATGGAGATTACAATTACAGAGCTTCAGAGGTTCCATAATGACCCCCACAAGCATGCGGAGACTCAGCCATACTGCTAGTGCGATATAAGGTCTACAGAAAGCGCTTGTCTCCCATCCACAGTAATATCCCAACATCCCTAATATCCCAATATCTCAACATCCCTGTGGATATCCCTACCTCCTCTCAGGCCTCGCTCCTTATCCTCCTCCTTCGGCCTCTCTCAGCTAACATACTCTCCTACACACAAGGGTGGGAATTCCCTGGACCTGATCTTCTTCTGCCACTGTTCCGTCTCCAACTTTACAAATGATCCCTCAGAGTTATCCGACCACAACCTCCTCTCTTTCACAATTACTAACAATCGCCCCCCTCCTGACACTCCTACCCCCCCCCCCATATACAGAAATCTGTGTGGCATCAACACTCACCAACTCATAGACTCCCTACAATCCTCACTGTCCCCAATCTCATCCCTCACCTGCCCAAACACGGCCGCACAACACTACCACAACAGCCTGAAAACGACCCTAGACTCTGTAGCCCCCCCTACTCTCCGCACACCCCGCCACAGATGCCAGCAGCCCTGGCACACCCCGGAAACTCGCTTTCTTCGGCGGTGCTCCAGGACGGCTGAACGTCTGTGGAGGAAATCGAGAACCTCAGCAGATTTCATTTATTACAAATTCACCCTCAAATCTTATTACTCTGCCCTTCACCTTGCCAAACAATATTACTTCACCTCCCTCATCTCTTCCCTCTCAAACAATCCAAAACGCCTTTTCAACACCTTTAATTCTCTTCTCAAGACCAAAGCTCAGTCACCCATCACTGACCTCTGCGCTGAAGACCTGGCCTCCTACGTCAGATCCAACATTGACACCATCCGTTCTGACATCACCTCCCAGCCCCATAGATCCCATCCCCTCTCCCATAGATCCCATCCCCTCTCATAGATCCCAGCCCCAAAGCCCCATAGATCCCATCCCCTCTCCCATAGATCCCATCCCCTCTCCCATAGATCCCATCCCCTGTCCCATAGATCCCATCCCCTCTCATAGATCCCAGTCCCTCTCCTATAGATCCCATCCCCTCTCCCATAGATCCCATCCCCTCTCCCATAGATCCCATCCCCTGTCCCATAGATCCCATCCCCTCACCCATAGATCCCATCCCCTGTCCCATATATCCCATCCCCTCTCCCATAGATCCCATCCCCTCTCCCATAGATCCCATCCCCTGTCCCATATATCCCATCCCCTCTCCCATAGATCACATTCCCTCTCCCATAGATCCCATCCCCTCTCCCATAGATCACATCCCCTCTCCCATAGATCCTATCCCCTCTTCCATAGATCCCATCCCCTCTCCCATAGATCACACCCCCTCTCCCATAGATCACATCCCCTCTCGCATAGATCCCATCCCCTCTTCCATAGATCCTATCCCCTCTCCTATAGATCCCAGCCCCACTTCCATATATCCCATCCCCTCTCCCATAGATCCCATCCCCTGTCCCATAGATCCCATCCCCTCTCCCATAGATCACATCCCCTCTCCCATAGATCCCATCCCCTCTCCCATAGATCACATCCTCTCTCCTATAGATCCCATACCCTCTCCCATAGATCACATCCCCTCTCCCATAGATCCCATCCCCTCTCCCATAGATCCCATACCCTCTCCCATAGATCCCATTACCTTTCCCATAGATCCTATACCCTCTCCCATAGATCCCATCCCCTCTCCCATAGATCACACCCCCTCTCCCATAGATCACATCCCCTCTCGCATAGATCCCATCCCCTCTTCCATAGATCCCATCCCCTCTCCCATAGATCCCATCCCCTCTCATAGATCCCAGCCCCAAAGCCCCATAGATCCCATCCCCTCTCCCATAGATCCCATCCCCTCTCCCATAGATCCCATCCCCTGTCCCATAGATCCCATCCCCTCTCATAGATCCCAGTCCCTCTCCTATAGATCCCATCCCCTCTCCCATAGATCCCATCCCCTCTCCCATAGATCCCATCCCCTGTCCCATAGATCCCATCCCCTCTCCCATAGATCCCATCCCCTGTCCCATATATCCCATCCCCTCTCCCATAGATCCCATCCCCTCTCCCATAGATCCCATCCCCTGTCCCATATATCCCATCCCCTCTCCCATAGATCACATTCCCTCTCCCATAGATCCCATCCCCTCTCCCATAGATCACATCCCCTCTCCCATAGATCCTATCCCCTCTTCCATAGATCCCATCCCCTCTCCCATAGATCACACCCCCTCTCCCATAGATCCCATCCCCTCTCGCATAGATCCCATCCCCTCTTCCATAGATCCTATCCCCTCTCCTATAGATCCCAGCCCCACTTCCATATATCCCATCCCCTCTCCCATAGATCCCATCCCCTGTCCCATAGATCCCATCCCCTCTCCCATAGATCACATCCCCTCTCCCATAGATCCCATCCCCTCTCCCATAGATCACATCCTCTCTCCTATAGATCCCATACCCTCTCCCATAGATCACATCCCCTCTCCCATAGATCCCATACCCTCTCCCATAGATCCCATCCCCTGTCCCATAGATCCCATCCCCTCTCCCATAGATCACATCCCCTCTCCCATAGATCCCATCCCCTCTCCCATAGATCCCATCCCCTCTCGCATAGATCCCATCCCCTCTTCCATAGATCCTATCCCCTCTCCTATAGATCCCAGCCCCACTTCCATATATCCCATCCCCTCTCCCATAGATCCCATCCCCTGTCCCATAGATCCCATCCCCTCTCCCATAGATCACATCCCCTCTCCCATAGATCCCATCCCCTCTCCCATAGATCACATCCTCTCTCCTATAGATCCCATACCCTCTCCCATAGATCACATCCCCTCTCCCATAGATCCCATACCCTCTCCCATAGATCCCATCCCCTGTCCCATAGATCCCATCCCCTCTCCCATAGATCACATCCCCTCTCCCATAGATCCCATCCCCTCTCCCATAGATCACATCCCCTCTCGCATAGATCCCATCCCCAGCTCCTCCTCTCCATGCTCCGCTCTATCTGTAGTATGTGACACTGTAGCCCCCCAGCTCCTCCTCTCCATGCTCCGCTCTATCTGTATGTGACACTGTAGCCCCCCAGCTCCCCCTCTCCATGCTCCGCTCTATCTGTAGTATGTGACACTGTAGCCCCCCAGCTCCTCCTCTCCATGCTCCGCTCTATCTGTATGTGACACTGTAGCCCCCCAGCTCCTCCTCTCCATGCTCCGCTCTATCTGTAGTATGTGACACTGTAGCCCCCCAGCTCCTCCTCTCCATGCTCCGCTCTATCTGTATGTGACACTGTAGCCCCCCAGCTCCTCCTCTCCATGCTCCGCTCTATCTGTAGTATGTGACACTGTAGCCCCCCAGCTCCTCCTCTCCATGCTCCGCTCTATCTGTAGTATGTGACACTGTATCCCCCCAGCTCCCCCTCTCCATGCTCCGCTCTATCTGTATGTGACACTGTAGCCCCCCAGCTCCTCCTCTCCATGCTCCGCTCTATCTGTAGTATGTGACACTGTAGCCCCCAGCTCCTCCTCTCCATGCTCCGCTCTATCTGTAGTATGTGACACTGTAGCCCCCCAGCTCCTCCTCTCCATGCTCCGCTCTATCTGTAGTATGTGACACTGTAGCCCCCCAGCTCCTCCTCTCCATGCTCCGCTCTATCTGTAGTATGTGACACTGTAGCCCCCCAGCTCCTCCTCTCCATGCTCCGCTCTATCTGTAGTATGTGACACAGTAGCCCCCCAGCTCCTCCTCTCCATGCTCCGCTCTATCTGTATGTGACACTGTAGCCCCCCAGCTCCTCCTCTCCATGCTCCGCTCTATCTGTAGTATGTGACACTGTAGCCCCCCAGCTCCTCCTCTCCATGCTCCGCTCTATCTGTAGTATGTGACACAGTAGCCCCCCAGCTCCTCCTCTCCATGCTCCGCACTATCTGTATGTGACACTGTAGCCCCCCAGCTCCTCCTCTCCATGCTCCGCTCTCTGTATGTGACACTGTAGCCCCCCAGCTCCTCCTCTCCATGCTCCGCTCTATCTGTATGTGACACTGTAGCCCCCCAGCTCCTCCTCTCCATGCTCCGCTCTATCTGTAGTATGTGACACTGTAGCCCCCCAGCTCCTCCTCTCCATGCTCCGCTCTATCTGTTGTATGTGACACTGTAGCCCCCCAGCTCCTCCTCTCCATGCTCCGCTCTATCTGTAGTATGTGACACTGTAGCCCCCCAGCTCCTTTTCTCCATGCTCCGCTCTATCTGTATGTGACACTGTAGCCCCCCAGCTCCTCCTCTCCATGCTCCGCTCTATCTGTAGTATGTGACACTGTAGCCCCCCAGCTCCTCCTCTCCATGCTCCTGCTCTATCTGTATGTGACACTGTAGCCCCCCAGCTCCTCCTCTCCATGCTCCTCTGTATCTGTATGTGACACTGTAGCCCCCCAGCTCCTCCTCTCCATGCTCCGCTCTATCTGTAGTATGTGACACTGTAGCCCCCCAGCTCCTCCTCTCCATGCTCCGCTCTATCTGTATGTGACACTGTAGCCCCCCAGCTCCTCCTCTCCATGCTCCGCTCTATCTGTAGTATGTGACACTGTAGCCCCCCAGCTCCTCCTCTCCATGCTCCGCTCTATCTGTAGTATGGGACACAGGAGCCCCCCAGCTCCTCCTCTCCATGCTCCGCTCTATCTGTATGTGACACTGTAGCCCCCCAGCTCCTCCTCTCCATGCTCCGCTCTATCTGTAGTATGTGACACTGTAGCCCCCCAGCTCCTCCTCTCCATGCTCCGCTCTATCTGTAGTATGTGACACTGTAGCCCCCCAGCTCCTCCTCTCCATGCTCCGCTCTATCTGTAGTATGTGACACAGTAGCCCCCCAGCTCCTCCTCTCCATGCTCCGCTCTATCTGTATGTGACACTGTAGCCCCCCAGCTCCTCCTCTCCATGCTCCGCTCTCTGTATGTGACACTGTAGCCCCCCAGCTCCTCCTCTCCATGCTCCGCTCTATCTGTATGTGACACTGTAGCCCCCCAGCTCCTCCTCTCCATGCTCCGCTCTATCTGTAGTATGTGACACTGTAGCCCCCCAGCTCCTCCTCTCCATGCTCCGCTCTATCTGTTGTATGTGACACTGTAGCCCCCCAGCTCCTCCTCTCCATGCTCAGCTCTATCTGTAGTATGTGACACTGTAGCCCCCCAGCTCCTTTTCTCCATGCTCCGCTCTATCTGTATGTGACACTGTAGCCCCCCAGCTCCTCCTCTCCATGCTCCGCTCTATCTGTAGTATGTGACACTGTAGCCCCCCAGCTCCTCCTCTCCATGCTCTGCTCTATCTGTATGTGACACTGTAGCCCCCCAGCTCCTCCTCTCCATGCTCCTCTCTATCTGTATGTGACACTGTAGCCCCCCAGCTCCTCCTCTCCATGCTCCGCTCTATCTGTAGTATGTGACACTGTAGCCCCCCAGCTCCTCCTCTCCATGCTCCGCTCTATCTGTATGTGACACTGTAGCCCCCCAGCTCCTCCTCTCCATGCTCCGCTCTATCTGTAGTATGTGACACTGTAGCCCCCCAGCTCCTCCTCTCCATGCTCCGCTCTATCTGTAGTATGTGAAAAAGTAGCCCCCCAGCTCCTCCTCTCCATGCTCCGCTCTATCTGTATGTGACACTGTAGCCCCCCAGCTCCTCCTCTCCATGCTCCGCTCTATCTGTAGTATGAGACACTGTAGCCCCCCAGCTCCTCCTCTCCATGCTCCGCTCTATCTGTAGTATGTGACACTGTAGCCCCCCAGCTCCTCCTCTCCATGCTCCGCTCTATCTGTAGTATGTGACACAGAAGCCCCCCAGCTCCTCCTCTCCATGCTCCGCTCTATCTGTATGTGACACTGTAGCCCCCCAGCTCCTCCTCTCCATGCTCCGCTCTCTGTATGTGACACTGTAGCCCCCCAGCTCCTCCTCTCCATGCTCCGCTCTATCTGTATGTGACACTGTAGCCCCCCAGCTCCTCCTCTCCATGCTCCGCTCTATCTGTAGTATGTGACACTGTAGCCCCCCAGCTCCTCCTCTCCATGCTCCGCTCTATCTGTTGTATGTGACACTGTAGCCCCCCAGCTCCTCCTCTCCATGCTCCGCTCTATCTGTAGTATGTGACACTGTAGCCCCCCAGCTCCTTTTCTCCATGCTCCGCTCTATCTGTATGTGACACTGTAGCCCCCCAGCTCCTCCTCTCCATGCTCCGCTCTATCTGTAGTATGTGACACTGTAGCCCCCCAGCTCCTCCTCTCCATGCTCCGCTCTATCTGTATGTGACACTGTAGCCCCCCAGCTCCTCCTCTCCATGCTCCTCTCTATCTGTATGTGACACTGTAGCCCCCCAGCTCCTCCTCTCCATGCTCCGCTCTATCTGTATGTGACACTGTAGCCCCCCAGCTCCTCCTCTCCATGCTCCGCTCTATCTGTAGTATGTGACACTGTAGCCCCCCAGCTCCTCCTCTCCATGCTCCGCTCTATCTGTAGTATGTGACACTGTAGCCCCCCAGCTCCTCCTCTCCATGCTCCGCTCTATCTGTATGTGACACTGTAGCCCCCAGCTCCTCCTCTCCATGCTCCGCTCTATCTGTAGTATGTGACACTGTAGCCCCCCAGCTCCTCCTCTCCATGCTCCGCTCTATCTGTAGTATGTGACACAGTAGCCCCCCAGCTCCTCCTCTCCATGCTCCGCTCTATCAGTATGTGACACTGTAGCCCCCCAGCTCCTCCTCTCCATGCTCCGCTCTATCTGTAGTATGTGACACTGTAGCCCCCCAGCTCCTCCTCTCCATGCTCCGCTCTATCTGTAGTATGTGACACTGTAGCCCCCCAGCTCCTCCTCTCCATGCTCCGCTCTATCTGTAGTATGTGACACAGTAGCCCCCCAGCTCCTCCTCTCCATGCTCCGCTCTATCTGTATGTGACACTGTAGCCCCCCAGCTCCTCCTCTCCATGCTCCGCTCTCTGTATGTGACACTGTAGCCCCCCAGCTCCTCCTCTCCATGCTCCGCTCTATCTGTATGTGACACTGTAGCCCCCCAGCTCCTCCTCTCCATGCTCCGCTCTATCTGTAGTATGTGACACTGTAGCCCCCCAGCTCCTCCTCTCCATGCTCCGCTCTATCTGTATGTGACACTGTAGCCCCCCAGCTCCTCCTCTCCATGCTCCGCTCTATCTGTATGTGACACTGTAGCCCCCCAGCTCCTCCTCTCCATGCTCCGCTCTATCTGTATGTGACAATGTAGCCCCCCAGCTCCTCCTCTCCATGCTCCGCTCTATCTGTATGTGACACTGTAGCCCCCCAGCTCCTCCTCTCCATGCTCCGCTCTATCTGTATGTGACACTGTAGCCCCCCAGCTCCTCCTCTCCATGCTCCGCTCTATCTGTATGTGACACTGTAGCCCCCCAGCTCCCCCTCTCCATGCTCCGCTCTATCTGTATGTGACACTGTAGCCCCCCCGCTCCTCCTCTCCATGCTCCGCTCTATCTGTAGTATGTGACACTGTAGCCCCCCAGCTCCTCCTCTCCATGCTCCGCTCTATCTGTAGTATGTGACACTGTAGCCCCCCAGCTCCCCCTCTCCATGCTCCGCTCTATCTGTATGTGACACTGTAGCCCCCCAGCTCCTCCTCTCCATGCTCCGCTCTATCTGTATGTGACACTGTAGCCCCCCAGCTCCTCCTCTCCATGCTCCGCTCTATCTGTATGTGACACTGTAGCCCCCCAGCTCCCCCTCTCCATGCTCCGCTCTATCTGTATGTGACACTGTAGCCCCCCAGCTCCTCCTCTCCATGCTCCGCTCTATCTGTATGTGACACTGTAGCCCCCCAGCTCCTCCTCTCCATGCTCCGCTCTATCTGTAGTATGTGACACTGTAGCCCCCCAGCTCCTCCTCTCCATGCTCCGCTCTATCTGTAGTATGTGACACTGTAGCCCCCCAGCGCCTCCTCTCCATGCTCCGCTCTATCTGTAGTATGTGACACTGTAGCCCCCCAGCTCCTCCTCTCCATGCTCCGCTCTATCTGTAGTATGTGACACTGTAGCCCCCCAGCTCCTCCTCTCCATGCTCAGCTCTATCTGTAGTATGTGACACTGTAGCCCCCCAGCTCCTCCTCTCCATGCTCCGCTCTATCTGTATGTGACACAGTAGCCCCCCCAGCTCCTCCTCTCCATGCTCCGCTCTATCTGTAGTATGTGACACTGTAGCCCCCCAGCTCCTCCTCTCCATGCTCCGCTCTATCTGTAGTATGTGACACTGTAGCCCCCCAGCTCCCCCTCTCCATGCTCCGCTCTATCTGTAGTATGTGACACTGTAGCCCCCCAGCTCCTCCTCTCCATGCTCCGCTCTATCTGTATGTGACACTGTAGCCCCCCAGCTCCTCCTCTCCATGCTCCGCTCTATCTGTAGTATGTGACACTGTAGCCCCCCAGCTCCTCCTCTCCATGCTCCGCTCTATCTGTATGTGACACTGTAGCCCCCCAGCTCCCCCTCTCCATGCTCCGCTCTATCTGTATGTGACACTGTAGCCCCCCCAGCTCCCCCTCTCCATGCTCCGCTCTATCTGTATGTGACACTGTAGCCCCCCAGCTCCCCCTCTCCATGCTCCGCTCTATCTGTATGTGACACTGTAGCCCCCCAGCTCCTCCTCTCCATGCTCCGCTCTATCTGTAGTATGTGACACTGTAGCCCCCCAGCTCCTCCTCTCCATGCTCCGCTCTATCTGTAGTATGTGACACTGTAGCCCCCCAGCTCCTCCTCTCCATGCTCCGCTCTATCTGTAGTATGTGACACTGTAGCCCCCCAGCTCCTCCTCTCCATGCTCCGCTCTATCTGTATGTGACACTGTAGCCCCCCAGCTCCCCCTCTCCATGCTCCGCTCTATCTGTATGTGACACTGTAGCCCCCCAGCTCCCCTCTCCATGCTCCGCTCTATCTGTATGTGACACTGTAGCCCCCCAGCTCCCCCTCTCCATGCTCCGCTCTATCTGTATGTGACACTGTAGCCCCCAGCTCCCCCTCTCCATGCTCCGCTCTATCTGTATGTGACACTGTAGCCCCCCGGCTCCTCCTCTCCATGCTCCGCTCTCTGTATGTGACACTGTAGCCCCCCAGCTCCTCCTCTCCATGCTCCGCTCTATCTGTAGTATGTGACACTGTAGCCCCCCAGCTCCTCCTCTCCATGCTCCGCTCTATCTGTATGTGACACTGTAGCCCCCCAGCTCCTCCTCTCCATGCTCCGATCTATCTGTAGTATGTGACACTGTAGCCCCCCAGCTCCCCCTCTCCATGCTCCGCTCTATCTGTATGTGACACTGTAGCCCCCCAGCTCCTCCTCTCCATGCTCCGCTCTATCTGTAGTATGTGACACTGTAGCCCCCAGCTCCTCCTCTCCATGCTCCGCTCTATCTGTAGTATGTGACACTGTAGCCCCCCAGCTCCTCCTCTCCATGCTCCGCTCTATCTGTAGTATGTGACACTGTAGCCCCCCAGCTCCTCCTCTCCATGCTCCGCTCTATCTGTAGTATGTGACACTGTAGCCCCCCAGCTCCTCCTCTCCATGCTCCGCTCTATCTGTAGTATGTGACACTGTAGCCCCCCAGCTCCTCCTCTCCATGCTCCGCTCTATCTGTAGTATGTGACACTGTAGCCCCCCAGCTCCTCCTCTCCATGCTCCGCTCTATCTGTATGTGACACTGTAGCCCCCCAGCTCCCCCTCTCCCTGCTCCGCTCTATCTGTATGTGACACTGTAGCCCCCCAGCTCCCCCTCTCCATGCTCCGCTCTATCTGTATGTGACACTGTAGCCCCCCAGCTCCCCCTCTCCATGCTCCGCTCTATCTGTATGTGACACTGTAGCCCCCCGGCTCCTCCTCTCCATGCTCCGCTCTCTGTATGTGACACTGTAGCCCCCCAGCTCCTCCTCTCCATGCTCCGCTCTATCTGTAGTATGTGACACTGTAGCCCCCCAGCTCCTCCTCTCCATGCTCCGCTCTATCTGTATGTGACACTGTAGCCCCCCAGCTCCTCCTCTCCATGCTCCGATCTATCTGTAGTATGTGACACTGTAGCCCCCAGCTCCCCCTCTCCATGCTCCGCTCTATCTGTATGTGACACTGTAGCCCCCCAGCTCCTCTTCTCCATGCTCCGCTCTATCTGTAGTATGTGACACTGTAGCCCCCCAGCTCCTCCTCTCCATGCTCCGCTCTATCTGTAGTATGTGACACTGTAGCCCCCCAGCTCCTCCTCTCCATGCTCCGCTCTATCTGTAGTATGTGACACTGTAGCCCCCCAGCTCCTCCTCTCCATGCTCCGCTCTATCTGTAGTATGTGACACTGTAGCCCCCCAGCTCCTCCTCTCCATGCTCCGCTCTATCTGTAGTATGTGACACTGTAGCCCCCCGGCTCCTCCTCTCCATGCTCCGCTCTATCTGTATGTGACACTGTAGCCCCCCGGCTCCTCCTCTCCATGCTCCGCTCTATCTGTATGTGACACTGTAGCCCCCCGGCTCCTCCTCTCCATGCTCCGCTCTATCTGTATGTGACACTGTAGCCCCCCAGCTCCTCCTCTCCATGCTCCGCTCTATCTGTATGTGACACTGTAGCCCCCCAGCTCCTCCTCTCCATGCTCCGCTCTATCTGTATGTGACACTGTAGCCCCCCAGCTCCTCCTCTCCATGCTCCGCTCTATCTGTATGTGACACTGTAGCCCCCCAGCTCCTCCTCTCCATGCTCCGCTCTATCTGTAGTATGTGACACTGTAGCCCCCCAGCTCCTCCTCTCCATGCTCCGCTCTATCTGTAGTATGTGACACTGTAGCCCCCCAGCTCCTCCTCTCCATGCTCCGCTCTATCTGTAGTATGTGACACTGTAGCCCCCCAGCTCCTCCTCTCCATGCTCCGCTCTATCTGTAGTATGTGACACTGTAGCCCCCCAGCTCCTCCTCTCCATGCTCCGCTCTATCTGTAGTATGTGACACTGTAGCCCCCCAGCTCCTCCTCTACATGCTCCGCTCTATCTGTAGTATGTGACACTGTAGCCCCCCAGCTCCCCCTCTCCATGCTCCGCTCTATCTGTATGTGACACTGTAGCCCCCCAGCTCCTCCTCTCCAAGCTCCGCTCTATCTGTAGTATGTGACACTGTAGCCCCCAGCTCCTCTCCATGCTCCGCTCTATCTGTAGTATGTGACACTGTAGCCCCCCAGCTCCCCCTCTCCATGCTCCGCTCTATCTGTATGTGACACTGTAGCCCCCCAGCTCCTCCTCTCCATGCTCCACTCTATCTGTAGTATGTGACACTGTTGCCCCCCAGCTCCTCCTCTCCATGCTCCGCTCTATGTGTATGTGACACTGTAGCCCCCCAGCTCCTCCTCTCCATGCTCCGCTCTATCTGTATGTGACACTGTAGCCCCCCAGCTCCTCCTCTCCATGCTCCGCTCTATCTGTAGTATGTGACACTGTAGCCCCCCAGCTCCTCCTCTCCATGCTCCGCTCTATCTGTAGTATGTGACACTGTAGCCCCCCAGCTCCTCCTCTCCATGCTCCGCTCTATCTGTATGTGACACTGTAGCCCCCCAGCTCCTTTTCTCCATGCTCCGCTCTATCTGTATGTGACACTGTAGCCCCCCAGCTCCTCCTCTCCATGCTCCGCTCTATCTGTATGTGACACTGTAGCCCCCCAGCTCCCCCTCTCCATGCTCCGCTCTATCTGTATGTGACACTGTAGCCCCCCAGCTCCTCCTCTCCATGCTCCACTCTATCTGTAGTATGTGACACTGTAGCCCCCCAGCTCCTCCTCTCCATGCTCCGCTCTGTCTGTATGTGACACTGTAGCCCCCCAGCTCCTCCTCTCCATACTCCGCTCTATCTGTATGTGACACTGTAGCCCCCAGCTCCTCCTCTCCATGCTCCGCTCTATCTGTATGTGACACTGTAGCCCCCCAGCTCCTCCTCTCCATGCTCCGCTCTATCTGTATGTGACACTGTAGCCCCCCAGCTCCTCCTCTCCATGCTCCGCTCTATGTGTATGTGACACTGTAGCCCCCCAGCTCCCCCTCTCCATGCTCCGCTCTATCTGTAGTATGTGACACTGTAGCCCCCCAGCTCCTCCTCTCCATGCTCCGCTCTATCTGTATGTGACACTGTAGCCCCCCAGCTCCCCCTCTCCATGCTCTGCTCTATCTGTAGTATGTGACACTGTAGCCCCCCAGCTCCTCCTCTCCATGCTCCGCTCTATCTGTAGTATGTGACACTGTAGCCCCCCAGCTCCTTCTCTACATGCTCCGCTCTATCTGTAGTATGTGACACTGTAGCCCCCCAGCTCCCCCTCTCCATGCTCCGCTCTATCTGTATGTGACACTGTAGCCCCCCAGCTCCTCCTCTCCATGCTCCGCTCTATCTGTATGTGACACTGTAGCCCCCCAGCTCCCCCTCTCCATGCTCCGCTCTATCTGTATGTGACACTGTAGCCCCCCAGCTTCTCCTCTCCATGCTCCGCTCTATCTGTAGTATGTGACACTGTAGCCCCCCAGCTCCTCCTCTCCATGCTCCGCTCTATCTGTAGTATGTGACACTGTAGCCCCCCAGCTCCTCCTCTCCATGCTCCGCTCTATCTGTATGTGACACTGTAGCCCCCAGCTCCTCCTCTCCATGCTCCGCTCTATCTGTATGTGACACTGTAGCCCCCCAGCTCCTCCTCTCCATGCTCCGCTCTATCTGTATGTGACACTGTAGCCCCCCAGCTCCTCCTCTCCATGCTCCGCTCTATCTGTATGTGACACTGTAGCCCCCCAGCTCCTCCTCTCCATGCTCCGCTCTATCTGTATGTGACACTGTAGCCCCCCAGCTCCTCCTCTCCATGCTCCGCTGTATCTGTATGTGACACTGTAGCCCCCCAGCTTCTCCTCTCCATGCTCCGCTCTATCTGTAGTATGTGACACTGTAGCCCCCCAGCTCCTCCTCTCCATGCTCCGCTCTATCTGTATGTGACACTGTAGCCCCCCAGCTCCTCCTCTCCATGCTCCGCTCTATCTGTAGTATGTGACACTGTAGCCCCCCAGCTCCTCCTCTCCATGCTCCGCTCTATCTGTATGTGACACTGTAGCCCCCCAGCTCCCCCTCTCCATGCTCCGCTCTATCTGTATGTGACAATGTAGCCCCCCAGCTCCCCCTCTCCATGCTCCGCTCTATCTGTAGTATGTGACACTGTAGCCCCCCAGCTCCCCCTCTCCATGCTCCGCTCTATCTGTATGTGACACTGTAGCCCCCCAGCTCCTCCTCTCCATGCTCCGCTCTATCTGTATGTGACAATGTAGCCCCCCAGCTCCCCCTCTCCATGCTCCGCTCTATCTGTAGTATGTGACACTGTAGCCCCCCAGCTCCCCCTCTCCATGCTCCGCTCTATCTGTATGTGACACTGTAGCCCCCCAGCTCCTCCTCTCCATGCTCCGCTCTATCTGTAGTATGTGACACTGTAGCCCCCCAGCTCCCCCTCTCCATGCTCCGCTCTATCTGTAGTATGTGACACTGTAGCCCCCCAGCTCCTCCTCTCCATGCTCCGCTCTATCTGTAGTATGTGACACTGTAGCCCCCAGCTCCTCCTCTCCATGCTCCGCTCTATCTGTAGTATGTGACACTGTAGCCCCCAGCTCCTCCTCTCCATGCTCCGCTCTATCTGTAGTATGTGACACTGTAGCCCCCCAGCTCTTCCTCTCCATGCTCCGCTCTATCTGTATGTGACACTGTAGCCCCCCAGCTCCTCCTCTCCATGCTCCGCTCTATCTGTATGTGACACTGTAGCCCCCCAGCTCCTCCTCTCCATGCTCCGCTCTATCTGTATGTGACACTGTAGCCCCCAGCTCCTCCTCTCCATGCTCCGCTCTATCTGTATGTGACACTGTAGCCCCCCAGCTCCTCCTCTCCATGCTCTGCTCTATCTGTATGTGACACTGTAGCCCCCCAGCTCCTCCTCTCCATGCTCCGCTCTATCTGTATGTGACACTGTAGCCCCCCAGCTCCTCCTCTCCATGCTCCGCTCTATCGGTAGGATGTGACACTGTAGCCCCCCAGCTCCTCCTCTCCATGCTCCGCTCTATCTGTATGTGACACTGTAGCCCCCCAGCTCCTCCTCTCCATGCTCCGCTCTATCTGTAGTATGTGACACTGTAGCCCCCCAGCTCCCCCTCTCCATGCTCCGCTCTATCTGTATGTGACACTGTAGCCCCCCAGCTCCTCCTCTCCATGCTCCGCTCTATCTGTAGTATGTGACACTGTCGCCCCCCAGCTCCTCCTCTCCATGCTCCGCTCTATCTGTAGTATGTGACACTGTAGCCCCCCAGCTCCTCCTCTCCATGCTCCGCTCTATCTGTATGTGACACTGTAGCCCCCCAGCTCCCCCTCTCCATGCTCCGCTCTATCTGTATGTGACACTGTAGCCCCCCAGCTCCTCCTCTCCATGCTCCGCTCTATCTGTAGTATGTGACACTGTCGCCCCCCAGCTCCTCCTCTCCATGCTCCGCTCTATCTGTAGTATGTGACACTGTAGCCCCCCAGCTCCTCCTCTCCATGCTCCGCTCTATCTGTATGTGACACTGTAGCCCCCCAGCTCCTCCTCTCCATGCTCCGCTCTATCTGTAGTATGTGACACTGTAGCCCCCCAGCTCCTCCTCTCCATGCTCCGCTCTATCTGTATGTGACACTGTAGCCCCCCAGCTCCTCCTCTCCATGCTCCGCTCTATCTGTATGTGACACTGTTGCCCCCCAGCTCCTCCTCTCCATGCTCCGCTCTATCTGTAGTATGTGACACTGTAGCCCCCCAGCTCCTCCTCTCCATGCTCCGCTCTATCTGTATGTGACACTGTAGCCCCCCAGCTCCTCCTCTCCATGCTCCGCTATATCTGTATGTGACACTGTAGCCCCCCAGCTCCTCCTCTCCATGCTCCGCTCTATCTGTAGTATGTGACACTGTAGCCCCCCAGCTCCTCCTCTCCATGCTCCGCTCTATCTGTATGTGACACTGTAGCCCCCCCAGCTCCTCCTCTCCATGCTCCACTCTATCTGTATGTGACACTGTAGCCCCCCAGCTCCTCCTCTCCATGCTCCGCTCTATCTGTATGTGACACTGTAGCCCCCCAGCTCCTCCTCTCCATGCTCCGCTCTATCTGTATGTGACACTGTAGCCCCCCAGCTCCTCCTCTCCATGCTCCGCTCTATCTGTAATATGTGACACTGTAGCCCCCCAGCTCCTCCTCTCCATGCTCCGCTCTATCTGTATGTGACACTGTAGCCCCCCAGCTCCTCCTCTCCATGCTCCGCTCTATCTGTAGTATGTGACACTGTAGCCCCCCAGCTCCTCCTCTCCATGCTCCGCTCTATCTGTATGTGACACTGTAGCCCCCCAGCTCCTCCTCTCCATGCTCCGCTCTATCTGTAGTATGTGACACTGTAGCCCCCCAGCTCCTCCTCTCCATGCTCCGCTCTATCTGTATGTGACACAGAAGCCCCCCAGCTCCTCCTCACCATGCTCCGCTCTATCTGTATGTGACACTGTAGCCCCCCAGCTCCTCCTCTCCATGCTCCGCTCTATCTGTATGTGACACTGTAGCCCCCCAGCTCCTCCTCTCCATGCTCCGCTCTATCTGTATGTGACACTGTAGCCCCCCAGCTCCTCCTCTCCTTGCTCCGCTCTATCTGTATGTGACACTGTAGCCCCCCAGCTCCTCCTCTCCATGCTCCGCTCTATCTGTAGTATGTGACACTGTAGCCCCCAGCTCCTCCTCTCCATGCTCCGCTCTATCTGTAGTATGTGACACTGTAGCCCCCAGCTCCTCCTCTCCATGCTCCGCTCTGTCTGTATGTGACACTGTAGCCCCCCAGCTCCTCCTCTCCATGCTCCGCTCTATCTGTAGTATGTGACACTGTAGCCCCCCAGCTCCTCCTCTCCATGCTCCGCTCTATCTGTATGTAACACTGTAGCCCCCCAGCTCCTCCTCTCCATGCTCCGCTCTATCTGTATGTGACACTGTAGCCCCCCAGCTCCTCCTCTCCATGCTCCGCTCTATCTGTATGTGACACTGTAGCCCCCCAGCTCCTCCTCTCCATGATCCGCTCTATCTGTAGTATGTGACACTGTAGCCCCCCAGCTCCTCCTCTCCATGCTCCGCTCTATATGTATGTGACACTGTAGCCCCCCAGCTCCTCCTCTCCATGCTCCGCTCTGTCTGTATGTGACACTGTAGCCCCCCAGCTCCTCCTCTCCATGCTCCGCTCTGTCTGTATGTGACACTGTAGCCCCCCAGCTCCTCCTCTCCATGCTCCGCTCTATCTGTATGTGACACTGTAGCCCCCCAGCTCCTCGTCTCCATGCTCCGCTCTATCCGTATGTGACACTGTCGCCCCCCCAGCTCCTCCTCTCCATGCTCCGCTCTATCTGTATGTGACACTGTAGCCCCCCAGCTCCTCCTCTCCATGCTCCGCTCTATCTGTATGTGACACTGTAGCCCCCCCAGCTCCTCCTCTCCATGCTCCGCTCTATCTGTATGTGACACTGTAGCCCCCAGCTCCTTCCCTCCATGCTCCGCTCTATCTGTAGTATGTGACACTGTAGCCCCCCAGCTCCTCCTCTCCATGCTCCGCTCTATCTGTATGTGACACTGTAGCCCCCCAGCTCCTCCTCTCCGTGCTCCGCTCTATCTGTAGTATGTGACACTGTAGCCCCCCAGCTCCTCCTCTCCATGCTCCGCTCTATCTGTATGTGACACTGTAGCCCCCCAGCTCCTCCTCTCCATGCTCCGCTCTATCTGTAGTATGTGACACTGTAGCCCCCCAGCTCCTCGTCTCCATGCTCTGCTCTATCCGTATGTGACACTGTAGCCCCCCAGCTCCTCCTCTCCATGCTCCGCTCTATCTGTATGTGACACTGTAGCCCCCCAGCTCCTCCTCTCCATGATCCGCTCTATCTGTATGTGACACTGTAGCCCCCCAGCTCCTCCTCTCCATGCTCCGCTCTATCTGTATGTGACACTGTAGCCCCCCAGCTCCCCCTCTCCATGCTCCGCTCTATCTGTATGTGACACTGTAGCACCCCAGCTCCTCCTCTCCATGCTCCGCTCTATCTGTATGTGACACTGTAGCCCCCCAGCTCCTCGTCTCCATGCTCCGCTCTATCCGTATGTGACACTGTAGCCCCCCAGCTCCCCCTCTCCATGCTCCGCTCTATCTGTAGTATGTGACACTGTAGCCCCCCAGCTCCTCCTCTCCATGCTCCGCTCTATCTGTATGTGACACTGTAGCCCCCCAGCTCCTCCTCTCCATGCTCCGCTCTGTCTGTATGTGACACTGTAGCCCCCCAGCTCCTCCTCTCCATGCTCCGCTCTATCTGTATGTGACACTGTAGCCCCCCAGCTCCTCCTCTCCATGCTCCGCTCTATCTGTATGTGACACTGTAGCCCCCCAGCTCCTTTTCTCCATGCTCCGCTCTATCTGTATGTGACACTGTAGCCCCCCAGCTCCTCCTCTCCATGCTCCGCTCTATCTGTAGTATGTGACACTGTAGCCCCCCAGCTCCTCCTCTCAATGCTCCGCTATATCTGTATGTGACACTGTAGCCCCCCAGCTCCTCCTCTCAATGCTCCGCTCTATCTGTAGTATGTGACACTGTAGCCCCCCAGCTCCTCTCCATGCTCCGCTCTATCTGTATGTGACACTGTAGCCCCCCAGCTCCTCCTCTCCATGCTCCGCTCTATCTGTAGTATGTGACACTGTAGCCCCCCAGCTCCCCCTCTCCATGCTCCGCTCTATCTGTATGTGACACTGTAGCCCCCAGCTCCTCCTCTCCATGCTCCGCTCTATCTGTATGTGACACTGTAGCCCCCCAGCTCCTCCTCTCCATGCTCCGCTCTATCTGTAGTATGTGACACTGTAGCCCCCCAGCTCCCCCTCTCCATGCTCCGCTCTATCTGTATGTGACACTGTAGCCCCCCAGCTCCTCCTCTCCCTGCTCCGCTCTATCTGTATGTGACAATGTAGCCCCCCAGCTCCTCCTCTCCATGCTCCGCTCTATCTGTAGTATGTGACACTGTAGCCCCCCAGCTCCTCCTCTCCATGCTCCGCTCTATCTGTATGTGACACTGTAGCCGCCCAGCTCCTCCTCTCCATGCTCCGCTCTATCTGTATGTGACACTGTAGCCCCCCAGCTCCTCCTCTCCATGCTCCGCTCTATCTGTATGTGACACTGTAGCCCCCCAGCTCCTCCTCTCCATGCTCCGCTCTATCTGTATGTGACACTGTAGCCCCCCAGCTCCTCCTCTCCATGCTCCGCTCTATCTGTATGTGACACTGTAGCCCCCCAGCTCCTCCTCTCCATGCTCCGCTCTATCTGTATGTGACACTGTAGCCCCCCAGCTCCTCCTCTCCATGCTCCGCTCTATCTGTATGTGACACTGTAGCCCCCCAGCTCCCCCTCTCCATGCTCCGCTCTATCTGTAGTATGTGACACTGTAGCCCCCCAGCTCCTCCTCTCCATGCTCCGCTCTATCTGTATGTGACACTGTAGCCCCCCAGCCCCTCCTCTCCATGCTCCTCTCTATCTGTAGTATGTGACACTGTAGCCCCCCAGCTCCTCCTCTCCATGCTCCGCTCTATCTGTATGTGACACTGTAGCCCCCCAGCTCCTCCTCTCCATGCTCCGCTCTATCTGTAGTATGTGACACTGTAGCCCCCCAGCTCCTCCTCTCCATGCTCCGCTCTATCTGTATGTGACACTGTAGCCCCCCAGCTCCTCCTCTCCATGCTCCGCTCTATCTGTATGTGACACTGTAGCCCCCCAGCTCCTCCTCTCCATGCTCCGCTCTATCTGTAGTATGTGACACTGTAGCCCCCCAGCTCCTCCTCTCCATGCTCCGCTCTATCTGTAGTATGTGACACTGTAGCCCCCCAGCTCCTCCTCTCCATGCTCCGCTCTATCTGTATGTGACACTGTAGCCCCCCAGCTCCTCCTCTCCATGCTCCGCTCTATCTGTATGTGACACTGTAGCCCCCCAGCTCCTCCTCTCCATGCTCCGCTCTATCTGTAGTATGTGACACTGTAGCCCCCCAGCTCCTCCTCTCCATGCTCCGCTCTATCTGTATGTGACACTGTAGCCCCCCAGCTCCTCCTCTCCGTGCTCCGCTCTATCTGTAGTATGTGACACTGTAGCCCCCCAGCTCCTCCTCTCCATGCTCCGCTCGATCTGTAGTATGTGACACTGTAGCCCCCCAGCTCCCCCTCTCCATGCTCTGCTCTATCTGTATATGACACTGTAGCCCCCCAGCTCCCTCTCTCCATGCTCCGCTCTATCTGTAGTATATGACACTGTAGCCCCCCAGCTCCTCCTCTCCATGCTCTGCTCTATCTGTATATGACACTGTAGCCCCCCAGCTCCCTCTCTCCATGCTCCGCTCTATCTGTAGTATATGACACTGTAGCCCCCCAGCTCCTCCTCTCCATGCTCCGCTCTATCTGTATGTGACACTGTAGCCCCCCAGCTCCTCCTCTCCATGCTCCTCTCTATCTGTTGTATGTGACACTGTAGCCCCCCAGCTCCTCCTCTCCATGCTCCGCTATATCTGTATGTGACACTGTAGCCCCCCAGCTCCTCCTCTCAATGCTCCGCTCTATCTGTAGTATGTGACACTGTAGCCCCCCAGCTCCTCTCCATGCTCCGCTCTATCTGTATGTGACACTGTAGCCCCCCAGCTCCTCCTCTCCATGCTCCGCTCTATCTGTAGTATGTGACACTGTAGCCCCCCAGCTCCCCCTCTCCATGCTCCGCTCTATCTGTATGTGACACTGTAGCCCCCCAGCTCCTCCTCTCCATGCTCCGCTCTATCTGTATGTGACACTGTAGCCCCCAGCTCCTCCTCTCCATGCTCCGCTCTATCTGTAGTATGTGACACTGTAGCCCCCCAGCTCCCCCTCTCCATGCTCCGCTCTATCTGTATGTGACACTGTAGCCCCCCAGCTCCTCCTCTCCATGCTCCGCTCTATCTGTATGTGACACTGTAGCCCCCCAGCTCCTCCTCTCCATGCTCCGCTCTATCTGTAGTATGTGACACTGTAGCCCCCCAGCTCCTCCTCTCCATGCTCCGCTCTATCTGTATGTGACACTGTAGCCGCCCAGCTCCTCCTCTCCATGCTCCGCTCTATCTGTATGTGACACTGTAGCCCCCCAGCTCCTCCTCTCCATGCTCCGCTCTATCTGTATGTGACACTGTAGCCCCCCAGCTCCTCCTCTCCATGCTCCGCTCTATCTGTATGTGACACTGTAGCCCCCCAGCTCCTCCTCTCCATGCTCCGCTCTATCTGTATGTGACACTGTAGCCCCCCAGCTCCTCCTCTCCTTGCTCCGCTCTATCTGTATGTGACACTGTAGCCCCCCAGCTCCTCCTCTCCATGCTCCGCTCTATCTGTATGTGACACTGTAGCCCCCCAGCTCCCCCTCTCCATGCTCCGCTCTATCTGTAGTATGTGACACTGTAGCCCCCCAGCTCCTCCTCTCCATGCTCCGCTCTATCTGTATGTGACACTGTAGCCCCCAGCCCCTCCTCTCCATGCTCCTCTCTATCTGTAGTATGTGACACTGTAGCCCCCCAGCTCCTCCTCTCCATGCTCCGCTCTATCTGTATGTGACACTGTAGCCCCCCAGCTCCTCCTCTCCATGCTCCGCTCTATCTGTAGTATGTGACACTGTAGCCCCCCAGCTCCTCCTCTCCATGCTCCGCTCTATCTGTATGTGACACTGTAGCCCCCCAGCTCCTCCTCTCCATGCTCCGCTCTATCTGTATGTGACACTGTAGCCCCCCAGCTCCTCCTCTCCATGCTCCGCTCTATCTGTAGTATGTGACACTGTAGCCCCCCAGCTCCTCCTCTCCATGCTCCGCTCTATCTGTAGTATGTGACACTGTAGCCCCCCAGCTCCTCCTCTCCATGCTCCGCTCTATCTGTATGTGACACTGTAGCCCCCCAGCTCCTCCTCTCCATGCTCCGCTCTATCTGTATGTGACACTGTAGCCCCCCAGCTCCTCCTCTCCATGCTCCGCTCTATCTGTAGTATGTGACACTGTAGCCCCCCAGCTCCTCCTCTCCATGCTCCGCTCTATCTGTATGTGACACTGTAGCCCCCCAGCTCCTCCTCTCCATGCTCCGCTCTATCTGTAGTATGTGACACTGTAGCCCCCAGCTCCTCCTCTCCATGCTCCGCTCTATCTGTATGTGACACTGTAGCCCCCCAGCTCCTCCTCTCCATGCTCCGCTCTATCTGTATGTGACACTGTAGCCCCCCAGCTCCTCCTCTCCATGCTCCGCTCTATCTGTATGTGACACTGTAGCCCCCCAGCTCCTCCTCTCCATGCTCCGCTCTATCTGTATGTGACACTGTAGCCCCCCAGCTCCTCCTCTCCATGCTCCGCTCTATCTGTATGTGACACTGTAGCCCCCCAGCTCCTCCTCTCCCTGCTCCGCTCTATCTGTATGTGACACTGTAGCCCCCCAGCTCCTCCTCTCCATGCTCCGCTCTATCTGTAATATGTGACACTGTAGCCCCCCAGCTCCTCCTCTCCATGCTCCGCTCTATCTGTATGTGACACTGTAGCCCCCCAGCTCCTCCTCTCCATGCTCCGCTCTATCTGTAGTATGTGACACTGTAGCCCCCCAGCTCCTCCTCTCCATGCTCCGCTCTATCTGTATGTGACACTGTAGCCCCCCAGCTCCTCCTCTCCATGCTCCGCTCTATCTGTAGTATGTGACACTGTAGCCCCCCAGCTCCTCCTCTCCATGCTCCGCTCTATCTGTATGTGACACTGAAGCCCCCCAGCTCCTCCTCTCCATGCTCCGCTCTATCTGTATGTGACACTGTAGCCCCCCAGCTCCTCCTCTCCATGCTCCGCTCTATCTGTATGTGACACTGTAGCCCCCCAGCTCCTCCTCTCCATGCTCCGCTCTATCTGTATGTGACACTGTAGCCCCCCAGCTCCTCCTCTCCTTGCTCCGCTCTATCTGTATGTGACACTGTAGCCCCCCAGCTCCTCCTCTCCATGCTCCGCTCTATCTGTAGTATGTGACACTGTAGCCCCCCAGCTCCTCCTCTCCATGCTCCGCTCTATCTGTAGTATGTGACACTGTAGCCCCCAGCTCCTCCTCTCCATGCTCCGCTCTGTCTGTATGTGACACTGTAGCCCCCCAGCTCCTCCTCTCCATGCTCCGCTCTATCTGTAGTATGTGACACTGTAGCCCCCCAGCTCCTCCTCTCCATGCTCCGCTCTATCTGTATGTAACACTGTAGCCCCCCAGCTCCTCCTCTCCATGCTCCGCTCTATATGTATGTGACACTGTAGCCCCCCAGCTCCTCCTCTCCATGCTCCGCTCTGTCTGTATGTGACACTGTAGCCCCCCAGCTCCTCCTCTCCATGCTCCGCTCTGTCTGTATGTGACACTGTAGCCCCCCAGCTCCTCCTCTCCATGCTCCGCTCTATCTGTATGTGACACTGTAGCCCCCCAGCTCCTCGTCTCCATGCTCCGCTCTATCCGTATGTGACACTGTAGCCCCCCCAGCTCCTCCTCTCCATGCTCCGCTCTATCTGTATGTGACACTGTAGCCCCCCAGCTCCTCCTCTCCATGCTCCGCTCTATCTGTATGTGACACTGTAGCCCCCCCAGCTCCTCCTCTCCATGCTCCGCTCTATCTGTATGTGACACTGTAGCCCCCAGCTCCTTCCCTCCATGCTCCGCTCTATCTGTAGTATGTGACACTGTAGCCCCCCAGCTCCTCCTCTCCATGCTCCGCTCTATCTGTATGTGACACTGTAGCCCCCCAGCTCCTCCTCTCCGTGCTCCGCTCTATCTGTAGTATGTGACACTGTAGCCCCCCAGCTCCTCCTCTCCATGCTCCGCTCTATCTGTATGTGACACTGTAGCCCCCCAGCTCCTCCTCTCCATGCTCCGCTCTATCTGTAGTATGTGACACTGTAGCCCCCCAGCTCCTCGTCTCCATGCTCTGCTCTATCCGTATGTGACACTGTAGCCCCCCAGCTCCTCCTCTCCATGCTCCGCTCTATCTGTATGTGACACTGTAGCCCCCCAGCTCCTCCTCTCCATGATCCGCTCTATCTGTATGTGACACTGTAGCCCCCCAGCTCCTCCTCTCCATGCTCCGCTCTATCTGTATGTGACACTGTAGCCCCCCAGCTCCTCCTCTCCATGCTCCGCTCTATCTGTAGTATGTGACACTGTAGCACCCCAGCTCCTCCTCTCCATGCTCCGCTCTATCTGTATGTGACACTGTAGCCCCCCAGCTCCTCGTCTCCATGCTCCGCTCTATCCGTATGTGACACTGTAGCCCCCCAGCTCCCCCTCTCCATGCTCCGCTCTATCTGTAGTATGTGACACTGTAGCCCCCCAGCTCCTCCTCTCCATGCTCCGCTCTATCTGTATGTGACACTGTAGCCCCCCAGCTCCTCCTCTCCATGCTCCGCTCTGTCTGTATGTGACACTGTAGCCCCCCAGCTCCTCCTCTCCATGCTCCGCTCTGTCTGTATGTGACACTGTAGCCCCCCAGCTCCTCCTCTCCATGCTCCGCTCTATCTGTATGTGACACTGTAGCCCCCCAGCTCCTCCTCTCCATGCTCCGCTCTATCTGTATGTGACACTGTAGCCCCCCAGCTCCTTTTCTCCATGCTCCGCTCTATCTGTATGTGACACTGTAGCCCCCCAGCTCCTCCTCTCCATGCTCCGCTCTATCTGTATGTGACACTGTAGCCCCCCCAGCTCCTCCTCTCCATGCTCCGCTCTATCTGTATGTGACACTGTAGCCCCCCAGCTCCTCCTCTCCATGCTCCGCTCTATCTGTATGTGACACTGTAGCCCCCAGCTCCTTCCCTCCATGCTCCGCTCTATCTGTAGTATGTGACACTGTAGCCCCCCAGCTCCTCCTCTCCGTGCTCCGCTCTATCTGTATGTGACACTGTAGCCCCCCAGCTCCTCCTCTCCATGCTCCGCTCCATCTGTAGTATGTGACACTGTAGCCCCCCAGCTCCTCCTCTCCATGCTCCGCTCTATCTGTATGTGACACTGTAGCCCCCCAGCTCCTCCTCTCCATGCTCCGCTCTATCTGTATGTGACACTGTAGCCCCCCAGCTCCTCCTCTCCGTGCTCCGCTCTATCTGTAGTATGTGACACTGTAGCCCCCCAGCTCCTCCTCTCCATGCTCCGCTCTATCTGTAGTATGTGACACTGTAGCCCCCCAGCTCCCCCTCTCCATGCTCTGCTCTATCTGTATATGACACTGTAGCCCCCCAGCTCCCTCTCTCCATGCTCCGCTCTATCTGTAGTATATGACACTGTAGCCCCCCAGCTCCTCCTCTCCATGCTCTGCTCTATCTGTATATGACACTGTAGCCCCCCAGCTCCCTCTCTCCATGCTCCGCTCTATCTGTAGTATATGACACTGTAGCCCCCCAGCTCCTCCTCTCCATGCTCCGCTCTATCTGTATGTGACACTGTAGCCCCCCAGCTCCTCCTCTCCATGCTCCGCTCTATCTGTAGTATGTGACACTGTAGCCCCCCAGCTCCTCCTCTCAATGCTCCGCTATATCTGTATGTGACACTGTAGCCCCCCAGCTCCTCCTCTCAATGCTCCGCTCTATCTGTAGTATGTGACACTGTAGCCCCCCAGCTCCCCCTCTCCATGCTCCGCTCTATCTGTATGTGACACTGTAGCCCCCCAGCTCCTCCTCTCCATGCTCCGCTCTATCTGTATGTGACACTGTAGCCCCCCAGCTCCTCCTCTCCATGCTCCGCTCTATCTGTAGTATGTGACACTGTAGCCCCCCAGCTCCCCCTCTCCATGCTCCGCTCTATCTGTATGTGACACTGTAGCCCCCCCAGCTCCTCCTCTCCATGCTCCGCTCTATCTGTATGTGACACTGTAGCCCCCAGCTCCTCCTCTCCATGCTCCGCTCTATCTGTATGTGACACTGTAGCCCCCCAGCTCCTCCTCTCCATGCTCCGCTCTATCTGTATGTGACACTGTAGCCCCCCAGCTCCTCCTCTCCATGCTCCGCTCTATCTGTATGTGACACTGTAGCCCCCCAGCTCCTCCTCTCCATGCTCCGCTCTATCTGTATGTGACACTGTAGCCCCCCAGCTCCTCCTCTCCATGCTCCGCTCTATCTGTATGTGACACTGTAGCCCCCCAGCTCCTCCTCTCCATGCTCCGCTCTATCTGTATGTGACACTGTAGCCCCCCAGCGCCCCCTCTCCATGCTCCGCTCTATCTGTAGTATGTGACACTGTAGCCCCCCAGCTCCTCCTCTCCATGCTCCGCTCTATCTGTATGTGACACTGTAGCCCCCCAGCCCCTCCTCTCCATGCTCCTCTCTATCTGTAGTATGTGACACTGTAGCCCCCCAGCTCCTCCTCTCCATGCTCCGCTCTATCTGTATGTGACACTGTAGCCCCCAGCTCCTCCTCTCCATGCTCCGCTCTATCTGTAGTATGTGACACTGTAGCCCCCCAGCTCCTCCTCTCCATGCTCCGCTCTATCTGTATGTGACACTGTAGCCCCCCAGCTCCTCCTCTCCATGCTCCGCTCTATCTGTAGTATGTGACACTGTAGCCCCCCAGCTCCTCCTCTCCATGCTCCGCTCTATCTGTAGTATGTGACACTGTAGCCCCCCAGCTCCTCCTCTCCATGCTCCGCTCTATCTGTATGTGACACTGTAGCCCCCCAGCTCCTCCTCTCCATGCTCCGCTCTATCTGTATGTGACACTGTAGCCCCCCAGCTCCTCCTCTCCATGCTCCGCTCTATCTGTAGTATGTGACACTGTAGCCCCCCAGCTCCTCCTCTCCATGCTCCGCTCTATCTGTATGTGACACTGTAGCCCCCCAGCTCCTCCTCTCCATGCTCCGCTCTATCTGTAGTATGTGACACTGTAGCCCCCAGCTCCTCCTCTCCATGCTCCGCTCTATCTGTATGTGACACTGTAGCCCCCCAGCTCCTCCTCTCCATGCTCCGCTCTATCTGTATGTGACACTGTAGCCCCCCAGCTCCTCCTCTCCATGCTCCGCTCTATCTGTATGTGACACTGTAGCCCCCCAGCTCCTCCTCTCCATGCTCCGCTCTATCTGTAGTATGTGACACTGTAGCCCCCCCAGCTCCTCCTCTCCATGCTCCGCTCTATCTGTGACACTGTAGCCCCCCAGCTCCTCCTCTCCATGCTCCGCTCTATCTGTATGTGACACTGTAGCCCCCCAGCTCCTCCTCTCCATGCTCCGCTCTATCTGTATGTGACACTGTAGCCCCCCAGCTCCTCCTCTCCATGCTCCGCTCTATCTGTAGTATGTGACACTGTAGCCCCCAGCTCCCCCTCTCCATGCTCCGCTCTATCTGTAGTATGTGACACTGTAGCCCCCAGCTCCCCCTCTCCATGCTCCCCTCTATCTGTAGTATGTGACACTGTAGCCCCCCAGCTCCTCCTCTCCATGCTCCGCTCTATCTGTATGTGACACTGTAGCCCCCCAGCTCCTCCTCTCCATGCTCCGCTCTATCTGTAGTATGTGACACTGTAGCCCCCCAGCTCCTCCTCTCCATGCTCCGCTCTATCTGTATGTGACACTGTAGCCCCCCAGCTCCTCCTCTCCATGCTCCGCTCTATCTGTAGTATGTGACACTGTAGCCCCCCCAGCTCCTCCTCTCCATGCTCCGCTCTGTCTGTATGTGACACTGTAGCCCCCCAGCTCCTCCTCTCCATGCTCCGCTCTATCTATATGTGACACTGTAGCCCCCCAGCTCCTCCTCTCCATGCTCCGCTCTATCTGTAGTATGTGACACTGTAGCCCCCCAGCTCCTCCTCTCCATGCTCCGCTCTATCTGTATGTGACACTGTAGCCCCCCAGCTCCTCCTCTCCATGCTCCGCTCTATCTGTAGTATGTGACACTGTAGCCCCCCCAGCTCCTCCTCTCCATGCTCCGCTCTATCTGTATGTGACACTGTAGCCCCCCAGCTCCTCCTCTCCATGCTCCGCTCTATCTGTATGTGACACTGTAGCCCCCCAGCTCCTCCTCTCCATGCTCCGCTCTATCTGTATGTGACACTGTAGCCCCCCAGCTCCTCCTCTCCATGCTCCGCTCTATCTGTATGTGACACTGTAGCCCCCAGCTCCTCCTCTCCATGCTCCGCTCTATCTGTAGTATGTGACACTGTAGCCCCCCAGCTCCCCCTCTCCATGCTCTGCTCTATCTGTATGTGACACTGTAGCCCCCCAGCTCCTCCTCTCCATGCTCCGCTCTATCTGTATGTGACACTGTAGCCCCCCAGCTCCTCCTCTCCATGCTCCGCTCTATCTGTATGTGACACTGTAGTCCCCCAGCTCCTCGTCTCCATGCTCCGCTCTATCTGTATGTGACACTGTAGCCCCCCAGCTCCTCCTCTCCATGCTCCGCTCTATCTGTAGTATGTGACACTGTAGCCCCCCAGCTCCTCCTCTCCATGCTCCTCTCTATCTGTATGTGACACTGTAGCCCCCCAGCTCCTCCCCTCCATGCTCCGCTCTATCTGTATGTGACACTGTAGCCCCCCAGCTCCTCCTCTCCATGCTCCGCTCTATCTGTAGTATGTGACACTGTAGCCCCCCAGCTCCCCCTCTCCATGCTCCGCTCTATCTGTAGTATGTGACACTGTAGCCCCCCAGCTCCTCCTCTCCATGCTCCGCTCTATCTGTATGTGACACTGTAGCCCCCCAGCTCCTCCTCTCCATGCTCCGCTCTATCTGTAGTATGTGACACTGTAGCCCCCCAGCTCCTCCTCTCCATGCTCCGCTCTATCTGTAGTATGTGACACTGTAGCCCCCCAGCTCCTCCTCTCCATGCTCCGCTCTATCTGTATGTGACACTGTAGCCCCCCAGCTCCTCCTCTCCATGCTCCTCTCTATCTGTAGTATGTGACACTGTAGCCCCCCAGCTCCCCCTCTCCATGCTCCGCTCTATCTGTATGTGACACTGTAGCCCCCCAGCTCCTCCTCTCCATGCTCCGCTCTATCTGTAGTATGTGACACTGTAGCCCCCCAGCTCCTCCTCTCCATGCTCCGCTCTATCTGTATGTGACACTGTAGCCCCCCAGCTCCCCCTCTCCATGCTCCGCTCTATCTGTAGTATGTGACACTGTAGCCCCCCAGCTCCTCCTCTCCATGCTCCGCTCTATCTGTATGTGACACTGTAGCCCCCCAGCTCCCCCTCTCCATGCTCCGCTCTATCTGTATGTGACACTGTAGCCCCCCAGCTCCTCCTCTCCATGCTCCGCTCTATCTGTATGTGACACTGTAGCCCCCCAGCTCCTCCTCTCCATGCTCCGCTCTATCTGTATGTGACACTGTAGCCCCCCAGCTCCTCCTCTCCATGCTCCGCTCTATCTGTATGTGACACTGTAGCCCCCCAGCTCCTCCTCTCCATGCTCCGCTCTATCCGTATGTGACACTGTAGCCCCCCAGCTCCTCCTCTCCATGCTCCGCTCTATCTGTATGTGACACTGTAGCCCCCAGCTCTTCCTCTCCATGCTCCGCTCTATCCGTATGTGACACTGTAGCCCCCCAGCTCCTCCTCTCCATGCTCCGCTCTATCTGTATGTGACACTGTAGCCCCCCAGCTCCTCCTCTCCATGCTCCGCTCTATCTGTATGTGACACTGTAGCCCCCCAGCTCCTCCTCTCCATGCTCCGCTCTATCTGTATGTAACACTGTAGCCCCCCAGCTCCTCCTCTCCATGCTCCGCTCTATCTTTAGTATGTGACACTGTAGCCCCCCAGCTCCTCCTCTCCATGCTCCGCTCTATCTGTATGTGACACTGTAGCCCCCCAGCTCCTCCTCTCCATGCTCCGCTCTATCTGTATGTGACACTGTGCGATGCCCTGGCCCCTAGGGGCCACTCCACAGTATAGGTGTTGTGGAATGGCAGGAATGGGGATAGCTTTGGGGCGGAGTGTTTTCACGGAATAGGCACAAGGGTGGCACAGCTGCAGACCGGTGTACTGACCATGCGGAGACACTGGGCATGCGATTCCTCGTTGCACTTAGTCGGGGCACCAGATAAGACACCAACGCCAGGGTTCAGTAACAACGGTGGTTACAATTAGCAACAGTCTCATCCGGATGCAACCGGGAATATAGCAGGCTTGTACAGGGCAGAGTAGAGGTGGTGCTGCAATAGGCTATTGACAGAACGTGCCGGATGATAGGAGTAGTGGTGATGAGAGAGTAGGGATGCTGGGTGGAATAGATTGAGAGTGAATACTTGCGGTAGAACAGCTTGAGTTGATGAGGAAGTTGATGAGAAATGACACTCAGATATGAGAACACTCCGATAGCCGATGACTGGAACAGCAACACGCACAGACCTCTCTTGTGAAGGTGAAGAGGGACACAGCCTCTTTCCCTGATGGTGGAAAGGAGAACACACACAGACAACCTATCCCCTCTGTGGCAGGGAATAGACTGACTTGCAAGAGGAAGTCACATGGTAACCCCTGGCCAAAGCTCGACGGCCATTAGAGGTACCATGGTTACAGGGCACAGTCACGTGATCAGCAGCCTTTTGCATACCACTGTACAAATATATACAGAGGAATATACATGAACCTAAAAGTTATAGGGACTACACAGCAAACAGTTTCAGTGCATATAGTTTCCAGGACAGGCATGGCTATAGTAACAGAGGTAGACTTAATATGAGAAACAGGCAGCCTGTTCTGGGACACTGCATACCTCCCTAGTAAAATTGAGCCGATCTTGGCGCATCTCAAGGGGTAGCATCTCGAATATCGAAACATAAATGGACTGGACAATTAGACAACAGGAATGAATGGTGATTGTGAGTGTTGAAGTGTGTGTTTCCCACCCTCACGGCACAGGTGACAACAGAAAGAGTGAAGAAGAAGAAAACCCTGGTGGCAGGACTTCACCAAGGGGTGCCTAACGTACTCTGGTTACAGGTAGTTAGTGCGTGAACCATCTGACATGTAAGCCAGGACAACTTAACTGCTGGCGGGTGACCCTCAATATTCCAATAGACAGTAGGTTTCCAGTGAAATGTGTTACCCTACTGGAGAGAGAACTGTGAAGACCTGTGTATTACCTTGGGTATCTGTGTGAAGTGTCCTGGACACCTGAAAGAGAAAGAAGAAAATAATAAAAGCAAGCATACATCTGGGTACCCTCATACACACCAATCAATCATACTCATACCTCCCAACTTTTGCAAAGAGCAAAGAGAGACATGTGCGCCGCAGTCCCCATAGTGACCCTCCATAGCCACGCCCCCATAGCAACCCTCCATAGCCACTCCCCTACAGTCACCACATGCTGCTGACTGAATAGTGCCCTATACAGTATCCAATCCCCCCAAAAATGCCCTATACAGTATCCAATCCCCCATATAGTGCCCCACATAGTATCCAATCCCCCACATAGTGCCCCACATAGTATCCAATCCCCCATATAGTGCCCCACATAGTAGCCAATGCCCCCATATAGTGCCCCACATAGTAGCCAATGCCCCCATATAGTGCCCCACATAGTAGCCAATCCCCCACATAGTGCCCCATATAGTATCCAATCCCCCACATAGTGCCCCACATAGTAGCCAATGCCCCCATATAGTGCCCCACATAGTAGCCAATGCCCCCATATAGTGCCCCACATAGTAGCCAATGCCCCCATATAGTGCCCCACATAGTAGCCAATCCCCATATAGTGCCCCACATAGTAGCCAATCCCTCCATATAGTGCCCCACATAGTAGCCAATCCCTCCATATAGTGCCCCACATAGTAGCCAATGCCCCCATATAGTGCCCCACATAGTAGCCAATCCCCATATATTGCCCCACATAGTAGCCAATCCCTCCATATAGTGCCCCACATAGTAGCCAATGCCCCACATATTATCCAATCCCCCATATAGTGCCCCACATAGTATCCAATCCCCCATATAGTGCCCCACATAGTAGCCAATGCCACACATATTATCCAATCCCCCATATAATGCCCCACATAGTAGCCAATGCCCCCATATAGTGCCCACATAGTAGCCAATCCCCCATATAGTGCCCCACATAGTAGCCAATCCCTCATATAGCACCCCACATCGTAGCCAATGCCCCCATATAGTGCCCACATAGTAGCCAATCCCCATATAGTGCCCCACATAGTAGCCAATGCCCCCATATAGTGCCCACATAGTAGCCAATCCCCCCATATAGTGCCCCACATAGTAGCCAATACCCATATAGCGCCCCACATAGTAGCCAATGCCCCATATAGTGCCCCACATAGTATCCAATCCCCCACATAGTGCCCCACATAGTATCCAATCCCCCATAAAGTGCCCACATAGTAGCCAATCCCCCATATAGTGCCCCACATAGTAGCCAATGCCCCTATATAGTGCCCCACATAGTAGCCAATGCCCCCATATAGTGCCCCACATAGTAGCCAATGCCCCCACATAGTGCCCACATAGTAGCCAATCCCCCCATATAGCGCCCCACATAGTAGCCAATGCCCCCATATAGTGCCCCACATAGTAGCCAATGCCCCCATATAGTGCCCCACATAGTAGCCAATCCCCATATAGCGCCCCACATAGTAGCCAATCCCCCATATAGTGCCCCACATAGTAGCCAATCCTCCATATATGCCCCACATAGTAGCCAATCCTCCCCTTTGTGTGGCTCGACCAGAAAAACAATAAACCAGTAACTCACCTGTCCGCCGGTCCCAGCAGCTCCTCTCCCGGCAGAGCGCGCACTCCCATCATCCTCCGGGGCGGGCAGCGGGGTATACAGACACTGACTGTAGCGGAAGTAATTCATGATGGAGGCTGCAGGTCACTTCCGGTACAGTCAGTGTCTGTATACCCCGCTGCCCGCCCCGGAGGATGACGGGAGTGCGCGCTCTGCCGGGAGAGGAGCTGCTGGGGCCGACGGACAGGTGAGTTACTGGTTTATTGTTTTTTTCGGTGGGGCCACATATAATGCGGGACACTGGGGGCCGTTCCTGGACAGTTGGGAGGTATGCATACCACACAAGCACTCCATAGGCCGAACACACGAAAAGGTATCCAGGGTGCGATGTGTATGGACAAGGGTAAATGTTAAGTGTGACTATGTGTAGCAACTACGGTGTGTAGGGACAAGACAGGGGTGAAGAAACACTGGAAACAAAAGGAAGGGAAACACAAAAGACAACAAATACTGCGAGGTCTGGAGGTGAACTGGCTCAAATAGATCTGAAGAAATCTGAAGACAACTGGCTAAAATAATTTTCCCAGTTGTAGATATAATAATACTGGAAAACACAAGACTTGTTAAGAAAAGACACTCCTACAAAACTAGACTTTCTCTGAGATGTATATGAACTGACTTCTCTTACTCAGAGGAGGAGAAACTATCTGACTCTCACACCAGAAAAATATATATATACTGTTTTCAAAAGAGGCGCTCTACTCTGAGGCTCTCAGTGACCTTCTGCTTACTCAGAGGAGGAACATACACAAATACCCTTGATAACACTGAAGGATGATACTAGAAATAAGTGCAATAATAACCTTGTGGCATCACATCATCACATAATGAAAGTACTTTAGGAAGAACTGGATAAGTGTCCCTGTTAGGTAGAGTCTCTTTTAGGCAATAAGACCATTGTCCATGTAAAGGCTCTGGCCTCTGGCGATGAAGCCCACTGGTCCTCAGCGATAACCCCGGCGCCAGGGGCCGGGCTCCTACCCTGTCCCTGCGCCTGCAACAAGTTAGGGCTGCCGCTGATCTGGGAGACGGCCGCTGGAGAAGCACTGCGGTAGGCCCCCTGCCGCCTGGACCGCCTGACCTCCGCCCGCACCTCTGCTGACCTCGCTGGCAGGGGCGCCCCCCCCTGGGATACCCCCTCAGGCCGGCGCCGGGCCCGGGCGCTCGACTTCGCCCCACACTTCCTCTGGGGCCTATAGGAGGACTCTCTCCGTCCTCTGACTGCCCCCTGCACGAGCCGGTGGGAGGGGCCAGCCGCAACAGCTCCTGAGGCAGAAGCCGGCACCGAGGAGGCAGAGGCTGCTGCACGTGCCTCTCTCCCGGCACCGGAACCCCTCCGCGCTCCGGGATTCCTCCCAGCAGCCCTGCCGGACTGGCGAGGAGAGGACCGGTCAGCAGGGGCTGGAGGGTCCTGGACAGGGCTCCCTACGCGGCGGGAGCGGCGGGGCAATTCGGGGCTCAGCCGCTCCGGCGCTCGCCGGCGGCGTACGGGGGGGGTGCGCACCCTGGGAGCTTGCCGCCCCCCCCGCTCCCCCAAGTACCTGCAAAAACTGCTCCTGCAGCCATTCGGCCCCATGGCGCGCCGCGGCCTCCTTCAGGGAGGCAGAGAAAGCCTCTCGGTCCATTCTGCAGCAGGGCAGCACGTCGCTTCAGGTCCGGGACACGAGGAACTGGTAAGTGTGAAACCCCTCCCCTCCTCTTTATACTCCAGCTCTGCTCCCCTCCCCGACGCTATCCCTTGCCCTCCTATTGGCCTCTCCTAGCATCCTCCCTCCCCTTACTCCATCCCCCCTTTCCCACTGCCTGACCATGCGCTGCCCACATGCTCACCTAGTCCTAACCTAGTTAACCCCCTACTGCCCACCCCTTCATGTCCGGGCTACAGCTATGCTGCGCCCGCTTACGCCCTCCCTGGACAGGCACTAGCGAACAATACAATAACCTGAGTGTCCATCAGCACATAGCTGGATAGTGCAGGGAGCTTGGTCAGGAGGACCAGGTGCGAACCTTAAACGTTGCATATAAACTTTAATCGCACAAGAACCTGAACAGAGCAGAACAGTATAACCCGCAGGGCTGAGCTCCGGACGGGAGCCTTAACTGACATCCATGTTGGCTACTGCTGGGCCTTAACTGGCATCCATGTTGGCTACTGCTGGGCCTTAACTGGCATCCATGTTGACTACTGCTAGGCCTTAACTGGCATCCATGTTGGCTACTGCTAAACCTTAACTGGCATCCATGTTGACTACTGCTAAACCTTAACTGGCATCCATGTTGACTACTGGTTTTGGACAACACAGATTACTGGGTGTTCACCCTCATGGACCCTTGGTAGAAACCAAACAATATTAACAGGCCCTGGTGCAGAAGCTGAAAATGTACTTCCCATCTGACACCACTAGCGCCAGAAGACGTAGTTCTGTGGGCAAAACAGTGGGGGAGAGGAGCGGTGGAGCAGGCAGCTTGTCAAGGGGCAGGGGAACACTCTCCAAGGACTTTGACAGTTTCATGGCACCCCAGCAAGACTATGTCAACCGTCCCCAGTCTAGACAGAGCAGGGGGGAAGCCTTCAGGAAGATGGTGAGGGAGTACCTTGCTGACCATACCAACGTCCTTCACGATCACTCTGCTGCCTACAACTACTGGGTTTCAAAGCTGGATACGTGGCCCCAACTGGAGGTGCTGGCCTGCCCTGCCGCTAGCGTGTTGTCAGGGCGGGTCTTCAGTGCAGCTGGTGCCATCATCACTGATAAGCTCACCCGCCTTTCCACTTACTGGCATCTGGCCTAGTTTTGGGGAGCCTCACTAGGTGTGCCTGCCCTTGCCTTGTTTTTGCTGGGCGTTAACTGGCATGCATGTTGACTACTGCTGGGCCTTTACTGGCATCCATGTTGACTACTGCTGGGCCTTAACTGGCATCCATGTTGACTACTGGTGTGCCTGCCCTTGCCTTCATGTTGGCTACTGCTGATCCTACCTGGCCTCCTTGGTAACTACTGTTGCTCCTGCCTGGCCTCCATGTTGGTTACTGTTGCTCCTGCCTGGCCTCCATGTTGGTTACTGTTGCTCCTGCCTGGCCTCCATGTTGGCTACTGCTGTTACCGGGAGTTCTCTGTGTGCTCAATGCCATGCAGTGTTTGGCCTAATTTTGGGGAGGCTCACTTTCTTCCTCACTCACTTTTAATGGTTCTCTGTGAGCTCACTGCCATGCTAGGTCTGGTATAATTTTCTGAAGGCTGACTGGCTACCGGTTCTACCTTGTTCACTCTGTCTTCACCGCTATGCTGTGTCAGGCTGAATTTTTGGGTGGTTCATGATAAGCTACCTCTGTTTTATTGGTTCCCTGTGTTCTCACTGCCATGCTGTGTCAGGCTGAGTTTTTGGCTGGTCCCTATGCCTACCTCTGTTTTAACCAGGCTGTTGCACAGAATTAGGCATAATGGTGCCATTAGGCAGCCTCAGAGGCATGCATACATGTTGCCCCTGCTGTTTCCTGTCCATTTCAGTTGTGTTTCCATCAATTTCTGAGGTTGACAGGTTTTCACACGACCTTCTCTCTACCGAACTTGAGTCTCCTGCAAAAAAGCTTGAGTCTCCCATTGACTTCAATGTTGTTTGTTACTCGAAACGAGCACTCGAGTATCGGGAAATACTCGTCTCGAGTAAAGAGCACCCGAGCATTTTAGTACTCGCTCATCACTAAGTATTATCTCTTCGTCCAAAAGGAGTATATTCATCCAAGGTTCCTCCAACATTTCCACATATCATTTCTACTAAAATTGCAAAGAGAGAAACAACAGTCCCCTTCATCCTGAGCAGAAAGGCAGAATTTCATCCTTATACAGGGGTAACAGTTGCTCAATGATTACACTTCAGGGATCTCAGACCTCTGCTAGGACGCTGTTTCTTGTTGCCTGGAGTCCAGGGAGCAGAGCCAGGCACACTGCCGCCGTTCCCAGGCAAACCTCCCACCCGCACTGACGGTCGGCTGTACTCCTCCCCACAGCAGGCCCCCAGATCCCCGTGAGGTCGACCCCCCCAGGCACCGCCAGCGGCCCATCCCAGAGTGGCCATCCCAGAGTGGCCGGCGCACCTCCGCCATAAGCCTGGACAAGGGGGAGACTCAGCCCGACGTCTGCCCGGATCCTGCTGCTCACAATACCACCGAAAGGGATCCAGAGCAGGGGTCCCCCACCCCAGACCTGCGGACATGCCGAAAACGTCCTGCAACCAGGCCTCCAGCCCCCCCGGAAGGAAGCAGAGCCACCCCCGGCAGTCAGATCCCAGGCCTCTCACGCCCTCAGGAGCGGGCCGCGGGACCAGAACACAGCCTGCCTGCTCCACTTCCCTCCCGTAATGTTCAGCGTTCTTGTTTGTCCCATACACCATCTTCGCGCCAGGCTCAGCAGTCTTACCACATGCGTCACAGGCTCTGGCTCTATCGCTGTTTTCTCCTGCCCAGTATCAGCCATTCCAGTAAGTTCATATGGAGCCTCCGTCCTAGCCAACTCGGGCTGGCAGAGGCTATCTCACCGTTTTGGTTCCCCACCTGTGGCGTGCCGATGCACAAGGAGTCCTGGAGCCAGAAGGGGGGGGGGGGGAGGAGGCGAGAAGCGGGGCCCTGGAGCGCACGGCTTCATGTCATGCCACTCTTTTTTTTTCTTTTTTTTTTGACACAGGCAAGGGGGATAAAAAAAAATAAAAAAAAAGACACACAGGAAAGGAAGAGAAGACAGTAGGAAAAAGGGAGAGATGGTCAGTCTTTGGATATATATGTCTTACATGTTAGATATCACTGTATCCATGCGGACCAGATATTTTGGTAGATCCTATTACCGTGGCGTTTCCCCCGATAATACACCTCTTCATGCCACTGTGTTTTTTCCTCCAAGTTTAACCATTGGAGCCGACTCGGAGGTTTTTTATTGATCCATTCTCGTAGAATCGCTAATCTAGCCAAGAATAAGAGTTGCTGTTAGGGACCGGCAAGAACAGACAGGACAGAGACAGTGGGCCCTGAATCTGAACCCCCCACTGACCCTGCCTAATTGCCTCGGTCGACCCTAAACGGTCGCGGACAACCACGAAGGCGTTCCCTACGCTACGTAAGTGAGACACAGAACAGTACGGACATACAAAACACAATAGAGAATAGTGAAACAAGCCGGGTCAAACCAAACAGGCAACGCAGTGCAAAGTCGGGCAACACAAGGGAAAGTCGGAGGTCAGGCGAAGGTCAGAACACGATAAGTCAGGCGGAAGGAGTTAGGACGGGAAATGCAGGAAAAGGACAAGGGGGAGCTGGGATCAGATAAACTAATAGCCAGCGACTTGAAGCTGGCACTGACAACACTTTATACTGGATCAGGAGCCCGGACCAAAGGCTGATTGGTCCGGCCTCCTGAATCCAGACACATAGCAGCTGGTGCACTGCAGGCTGAGTGGCAGAGAGATCCGTCACTCAGCCTGAGTCCAACAGCACTCAGCTGCTCGGCCGGGCGACGCTCACTGACGCGAGACCCGCGGCTCCCCTGGTTACTAGGGACGCCGTCGGGTCTCCGTGACGTCACCCGGCCCTGCCGAGGAGGACGGCGCTGCACTCCAGCCGGGCCAGACGACGCTGGAGCGCGGTCAGGTAAGTTACTGACATTACCCCCCCCTTCAGGAGGGGCCTCCGGACCTCTACCTAAGGGACCAGGCTTAGATGGATTATGCAGATGAAATTGTCTAACTAGACGTGACGCATGCATATCCCTACTAGCTACCCAAGTGCGCTCCTCTGGCCCAAATCCTTTCCAATGAACTAAATATTGCAAAGAATTCTGAACCCGACGAGAATCCAGAATTCTCTCCACCTCATACTCTAGTTCACCCTGAATGACCAACGGAGGGGGAGGAGCAGACGGTAACACAGGATTAACATATTTTTTCAATAGAGATTTATGAAAAACATCGTGAATTCTTAGACTCCTAGGCAACAGCAACTTAAATGATACTGGATTTATGATCTCTACTATAGGATAAGGACCAATGTATTTAGGAGACAGTTTACCAGATGGTGTCTTTAATTTCAAGTTTCTAGTAGAGAGCCACACCTTGTCACCCACCCTGTACTCAGGGCCAGATATGCGTCTTTTATTAGATTGTTTCTTACAATTTTCTTGGGCTTTAACCAGGTTCTGCAGAGCCTGGGTCCAAACTGTGCACAGTTTTCTGTAGATTCTTTCGGCGGATGGATTAATGGATTCGGACGCATGTACAGAAGAACAACGAGGATTAAACCCAAAATTACAAAAGAACGGCGACATTTTGAGAGACTGACTTTCTCAATTGTTTAGAGCAAATTCAGCCAATGGTAAGTATTCTCTCCATTTCTCCTGTGAACCTGCAACAAAACACCTTAAGAATTGCTCCAGTGACTGATTCACCCTCTCCGTTTGTCCATTGGATTGTGGATGAAAGGCTGAAGAAAAGGACAAAGATATACCTAGGCGACCACAAAACTCTCTCCAGAATCTAGATATGAACTGTACTCCCCGGTCAGACACGATATTCTCTGGTACCCCATGCAAACGTGAGATAAGACTGATAAACAGAGAGGCTAAGATACGAGCATTAGGAAGCTTGCTGAGAGGAGTTAAATGACACATCTTCGAGAATCTGTCAACAACCACCCAAATCACAGTTTTACCCTTAGAGGGTGGTAAATCAGTTATGAAATCCATTGAGATGTGGGTCCAAGGTCTAGTAGGCAGAGGCAGGGGTTGAAGAAGTCCCTCCGGTAACCTGCGAGGAACCTTGGACCTGGCGCAAATCTCACAAGCCTCTACAAACTTAGTAAAGCTTAGTATCTGTAGCCCAGGATGGCCACCAATAATGGCGAGACAGTAGATATTTGGTACCAGCAATACCTGGATGACCTGCCAGTACTGAACAATGTGTTTCTTCCAACACTTTCAACCGAAGATTTGGGGGAACAAATAACTTGTTCTCTGGGGTGTTTCTAGGCGCCATAGACTGAGACTGAACCACCTGAGCAGCCAGATCGGGCTGCAGTATAGCCACCACCACCCCAGGAGATAAGATAGTTTCGGATTCTTTTACGGGGACTTCGTTAATATTAAAACTACGAGACAAAGCATCAGCCCTTACATTTTTTGAACCCGGTCTGAAGGTGATTTCAAAATTAAACCGTGTAAAAAATAATGCCCATCTGGCTTGCCGTGGAGTAAGGCGCTTGGCTTTATCTAAATAAACAAGGTTTTTATGATCGGTTAAAACCTTAATTTTGTGTTTAGCCCCCTCTAAAAAATGTCTCCATTCATCAAACGCCCACTTAATGGCAAGGAGTTCTCTATTGCCTATATCGTAGTTGCATTCAGCTTTGGAGAATTTTCTAGAGAAGTAGGCTATGGGTCTGAGATTAGTGAGTGTCTCTGGGCCTTGTGACAGGACAGCCCCTACTCCCACCTCTGATGCATCTACCTCGACAATAAAAGGCTGTTCAAAGTCAGGTTGAATCAACACCGGAGCTCCAGAAAAACATGTTTTGAGTTTGTCGAAGGCCAGAATGGCTTCAGGAGTCCAGTTCTCCATATCAGCTCCCCTTCTGGTAAGATCAGTTAAGGGTTTAGCAATCACTGAGAACCCCTTAATAAATTTTCTGTAGTAATTGGCGAATCCCAGAAATCTCTGAAGAGCTTTCAGATTCCTTGGGCGCTCCCACTTTTCAATGGCCGCCACTTTAAGGGGATCCATACCAAAAGAATTAGGGGTGATCTTATATCCCAGAAAAGAGACCTCCTGAACACCAAACTGGCACTTCGACAGCTTGGCAAATAACTGATTTTGTCTTAGGAGTTCCATAACCCTGCGGACATGATCGACATGTGAAGACCAATCTGGAGAAAAAATCAAGATATCGTCCAAGTACACCACTACAAAACGACCCAGGTACTCACGAAACACATCATTGACAAAACGTTGGAAAACTGCAGGCGCATTACACAACCCGAAGGGCATGACTAGGTATTCAAAGTGTCCCTCGGGGGTATTGAATGCAGTTTTCCACTCGTCACCCTCCCTTATTCGAACCAAATTATAGGCCCCCCGGAGGTCGATTTTAGAAAACCACCGGGCCCCCCCAATCTGATCAAACAAATCTGGAATCAAAGGGAGCGGGTGTTGATTCTTAATGGTGATTTTATTTAGCTCCCGATAATCAATACAGGGGCGTAATCCACCATCTTTTTTACCTACAAAGAAAAATCCGGCCCCAAGGGGAGAACAGGAGGGACGGATGTGGCCCTTATGCAAGCTTTCCTTAACATAATCCCGCATAGCTTCCCTCTCTGGTCTAGACAAATTAAAGATTCGCCCTTTCGGGTATTTAGATTCAGGAACCAAATCAATAGCACAATCGTATGGACGATGAGGGGGTAGCTCGTCCACCAATTTTTCATCAAAAACATCAAGAAAATCAGATAAAAACTCGGGGATCTCCCCTTCTAACGAAGAACATCCCGTTAAATTTAAAGAAATACAGTGAGCAGTACACTCTGGCCCCCATTGAACGAGTTCTCTGCTTGCCCAATCAAATACCGGATTATGCTGGGTCAACCAGGGCAAACCTAAAATAACATTGGAAGACAAATTGTCCATAACCAAAAAATCAAGACACTCCGAATGGATCGACCCCACTTTCACTTCCAGAGGAGGAGTGATATATTTTACTCTACCTTGAGCCAATGGGGTAAAGTCCGCCCCAGTAATACTCAGCGGGCATTTAAGCTGAAGCGGACATACCCCCAGACTGGACCAAAACCCGGAATTAATAAAATTAATCAACAATGGGCAAACCCCGAAATACATTTCTCACCCAAACATAGTGAGATGGGGACCATTAACTTATTCTTATCGAGTGGTACCTGTGCGCCTGAGTGACCCCCTCAATAGTCACTCAGGCGCTGGAGTTTTCCGGCGATGATCCAGGCCTGGAGGTACATTCCCGAACACGGTGTCCAGCTTTGCCACAATACAGACAGAGGTTATGTTGCATACGATGGGCTCGTCTAGTTCCCGCATCGGTAGCACCGATCTGCATGGGTTCCTCCGGCGGTGGTAACAGGGAAGGAGGAGGTTTAGAAGGAGACAGAAAAGAAGTAGGGGTTTTACAGAGTTCAACGATTCCTTTCTCCCTACGTCTGTCCCGCGTACGACGGTCCACCCTGATGGCTAACGTCATGGTCTCTTCTAACGTTTCAGGGGGAGCATAGGCTACCAACAAGTCCTTTAGATGCTCAGATAAGCCCACCCGAAACTGATAGCGCAGAGCAGAGTCGTTCCAACCGGATGGGATACACCACTGGCGGAACTCTGCGCAGTAGTCCTCAACTGGCCTTTTTCCTTGTTTTAAGGACGTCAATTGTCGCTCGGCTACAGCAGTCCGGTCAGGGTCGTCATACAATAATCCCAAAGCCGAAAAGAAATAATCAACCGAGGTTAACTCTATGGCATTGGGAGGGAGAGAGAATGCCCACTCCTGTGGTGGACCCTGCAACAGGGACATGATAATCCCCACTCTTTGAGACTCGTCCCCTGAGGAGCGGGGACGTAGTCGAAAGAACAATCGGCACCCCTCTCTGAAGGTTCGAAAATTCTTTCTATCTCCCTTGAATTTTTCTGGAAGTTGTACAGGTGGTTCAGGGGGAGAAGGGGTGGTCATAGTAACTTGTCGGGGGGCAGCCTCCTGCTCCTGAACCCGTTCAGCGAGATTCTGTACCAGGGTGTTCAGGTTCTGCATTTGTTCCACTAGTGCTTTCATAGGATCCATAATAACAATCCTTGGCACACGTAACTAACCTGTTAAAGGGCTGGCTATTCTGTTAGGGACCGGCAAGAACAGACAGGACAGAGACAGTGGGCCCTGAATCTGAACCCCCCACTGACCCTGCCTAATTGCCTCGGTCGACCCTAAACGGTCGCGGACAACCACGAAGGCGTTCCCTACGCTACGTAAGTGAGACACAGAACAGTACGGACATACAAAACACAATAGAGAATAGTGAAACAAGCCGGGTCAAACCAAACAGGCAACGCAGTACAAAGTCGGGCAACACAAGGGAAAGTCGGAGGTCAGGCGAAGGTCAGAACACGATAAGTCAGGCGGAAGGAGTTAGGACGGGAAATGCAGGAAAAGGACAAGGGGGAGCTGGGATCAGATAACTAATAGCCAGCGACTAGAAGCTGGCACTGACAACACTTTATACTGGATCAGGAGCCCGGACCAAAGGCTGATTGGTCCGGCCTCCTGAATCCAGACACATAGCAGCTGGTGCGCTGCAGGCTGAGTGGCAGAGAGATCCGTCACTCAGCCTGAGTACAACAGCACTCAGCTGCTCGGCCGGGCGACGCTCACTGACGCGAGACCCGCGGCTCCCCTGGTTACTAGGGACGCCGTCGGGTCTCCGTGACGTCACCCGGCCCTGCCGAGGAGGACGGCGCTGCACTCCAGCCGGGCCAGACGACGCTGGAGCGCGGTCAGGTAAGTTACTGACAGTCGCGCTGCTAGCCCAATATTAGTCTTAACCTGTAATGTGCAGCCCAAAATCAGGGTCAGCGCATTATAAGGGACCGTTAGACCTTTTTTATTTCCCATATACTCCACCACCTCTCTCCAAAAACGCTGTATTTCATTACACCTCCAGAACATATGAACATGTTCACGTCATGCCACTCTGCTGACCAAAACAATGGATCAGTTCCTAGCTTGTTGCTGTCTATGGATACTGTCCTGCTCTATGACTCTCCTAGTCCATGGCAGGGGTTGAGGTTGTCTCTGACTTGTCATCTCCTGAAAGGGTTTCTCATGCAGGATTCTAGCTAAGACTGACTAGGGTAGGGGACCTGGCAGAGGGCCAGGGCCCAGAGAGGACCACTGTAGAGAGCTATCTAGCTTACGTCCTTCCTCCACAGTGTCTAACACAAAAGACCTATGCACCTCCTCTGCCCATGTCACTTCCTTTCTTAGCGTATCTAAAGTGCGCTGTGAGTGGATGAAGAGTGCAATAGAATAAGTAAAGTGAGAGATGAAAGGAGAGAAGAAGAGAAGATTCCTATAGGTCTACAGATCCATGTGACATACAAATAAACAATAACCCTTTGCATACTTCAGCTGTGCAACATCTAGGTACATATATCTAATACAGTGACATCTAGTGGCGAAACTTTATCTTTACCTTCATCACCTCATGCATACAATAAGTACAGGCTTTTACGAAGGGTGTAATCAATGGCGACACCCATGGTAGGATACCACATACTTGCTATGAAAGTTTGTCAATCCCCCCCCCCAGACAGTAGCTCCACTTTGCGGCCCCTCTCACAGCGCTTGTGCAGTGTCCCAGAACAGAGTTTCCTTCAAAGTGTATCTTTATATCTGAGTCAGTCAATATGTTATTGCCTCTGTTCTGGAAAGCTATGGTACACTGCAAACTGTGTGTATTGTGTCACCCCTCTCAGTATTCAGGTCTGTTGATTCACCTATTTCTTGTATGCACATTCAGTTCTATGTGCCTAATGGCATTATGTCGCCCCCAGTGTTCAAGTATGGTACTTATGTATATTTGGTCCTATATGTCCTAATGGTGTGATGATGCAATGGCTGGATGTCACGTGACTGTCCCTGCTTCCATGGTAACCCCAATGGCCATCGAGCTTTGGCTGGGAATACCATGTGACTTCCTGTCCTACCTCAGTCTTCTCCTCCACCATCAGGGGGACAGGTTGTGTGTGTGACCTCTCTCCCCTGTCAGGAGAGAGATACGTGTGCTCTGCTGCTCCAGGTCCACAAGAAGTATTTCTGGCTGTGTGCTATTCTCAAGTCCTCAAGATTCTCATCCTAACCACAGGATCTAGGTGCCGTTCTTCAGTCATTCTTCAGTCATTCCTCTCATCATCAGAAGAGATGATTAGTCATCAACAGCAAGTATTCATCTCAGTCTCATTCCACCCAGCATCTCATCCTCAGTATCACTACTACTCCCATCATTCAGTACGCTATCAGCACAGCCTATTGCAGCATCACCCATTACTCTGCCTTATTCCCGGTTGCATCCGGAGAGACTGTTGCTACTAGTTACCACCGTTATAATAAATATACAACTACCGTTGTTTCTGAACCTTGGCATTGGTGTGATAATTGGTGCCCTGACTAAGGACAACGAAGAATTGCTCGGGCTCCGCATGGTCAGGTTCCCGGTCTACAGCTGCTATCCCTCGTGCCCTCACCGTGACATACCATCAGGGAAGTGGCTAACCGGGTCCCTACTCAGTACTACCACCTACTACTACTCTCAGCGGAGTGGCCCAGCGCACTTGTGCAGCATAAGTAAGAAGTCCTGGACACTGGGTAAGGACAGTGGAGGCGCACTGACAAGGTAACCTAGAACAAGAGGCTTGACACACACCTACCATTTCAACGATTTACCTTCTACCTAAGGTACACAAAGATTTGAAAAATCCTCCCGGAAGGCCCATTGTATCGGGGAATAACAATTTATGTGAACCCTTATGCAAATACATTGATTACATCTTGCGGCCTCTAGTGGAGATTCTTCCATCGTATATTAAAGATATGAGCGATTTCTTGGCTAAGATCGATGGGGTCCAGCTGGAGGAGAACATGTACATTGTGACATGTGACGTTGAGTCACTATACACCTCAATTAGACATGAGGATGGTACACGGGCAGCTCGGTTCTTCTTATCCACCAGAATGTGACTTCATTGTTGAATCACTTCAGTTTGTTCTTACTCACAACTTCTTTACTTTTAGGGACTCCCTCTACCTACAGCTCCAGGGCACGGCTATGGGGGCGGCCTATGCGCCCTCATATGCCAACCTTTTCCTGGGGCTGTGGGAGAGGGAGATCTTCCAGGTGGATCCGATACCCGCTATTGAACAGGTCTATATGTGGGCAAGATATATAGACGATGTAATCATGATTTGGCAGGGATCACTACAGGAGCTGGAGACATTCATGCATACATTAAATTGCAACAATGTGAATATTAAGCTAACTTACAAGTACAGTCGCACACAAATTGATTTCCTGGATGTCTCATTGCAGGTGGATAAAGATGGCTATATACAGACAGATCTCTACAGAAAAAGCACTTCAGCAAATACCCTCCTGCATGCCTCCTCCTCACATCCTACACACCTCATTAAAAATATCCCCGTTGGACAATTTTTACGTGCCGGCAGGATCTGTTCGACTGACGATCTCAAAATGCGTTTCCAGGAACGAGGATATAGTAATAGATGCATAAAACGAGCATATCTTCGAGCTAAATATTCCAATCGCACTGATTTGCTTCATTCGAAGAAGAAACGTGAAGCAGTTGATTCACAGGTAAGATACATCACGGATTTTAATGGACAAAATCAGGCCATCTCTCAGGCATTAAACAAGTATTGGCCCATTCTACTCATGGATGACACTTTGAAAAGAGTTTTGCGCCCACAGGCATCAATTACTTACCGACATTGGAAGAACCTTGGAGACCATGTTGTTAGAAGCCAATATCGACCGGAGAATCCCATAACGCTTTGCACTGGAAGAGGGAAGAGAAAAGGGTCAACAAGTTGTGGTAAGTGTGTAGCCTGTCCTAACATGCTAACAACCAATGAATCCTGCAACTCTGATGGTACAAAAAGATATTTGATCCGTCATCATATCTCGTGTCAGACACAAGGGCTTATTTATTTTGTAACTTGCCCCTGCAATAGGATTTATGTCGGCTTCGTAGAAGAGTGAGAGAACGCGCTTTAGACATCCGAGCGGCAAGGGATGCGACGGACACAACTGGTCTAAAAACCCTTCCGAGACATTTCAAACAGGTTCATAACTCAGACGAATCGTGTTTGAAAGTTCGAGGTATTGATTTGGTCCAAGCAAATATCCCTGACGGTAACATCAAAAGAATCCTGGAACAAAAAGAAACTAAGTGGATATATCTTCTGAAAAGCATGGTTCCTCGTGGCGTAAATGAATAGAATAGCTTCACTCCATTTTTGTAATGATGATACTATACCCTCATCCAAAGAGAGAAACATATATGGTACTCTGCACCTCTTGGAATCATATTTATCGAGGAAAGATCCTTCTTTTTTTATTGACACAAATGCACACTATCATTTTAACTTATTTTTATCTATGTGTTTTCTTATTGTATATCTCCTTTTCTTTTTAGTTTTTTCTACTTGGATGCTTATCAGGAAGATACATCTAATGACTCACGTAGGACTCTGCACCTTGATATGGACATATCCTATTTTTGTCGGACATCGCTTATATTTTCTTTTTTTGTGGTCAGTGACATGCATTGTAGTAGATATTTTGTGGTTCTATTAATCTTTTATATGTGGCCATCACTTTAATATATGCACATCTTTTATATAATTGAATTTTTATATAATATTTTTGATATTTATATTTTCTATGAACTGTTCGCCAATCGTATTTTGCACATATCACTTTATTGTTTATAAATATATATGTATATTTATTTATATTGCTGTATTATATTCTGTATTCACCTATGACACACTTGCATTTTTTAATTGTCTCTATATCTAATAATTGTGTGTTTTGCTGCAAGCTTTTTATTTCAGCTGTATGTATTTGTATGTGTGGTAAGTATGCACTTTTCACGAGCACTTTTTGCACGCTTTTCGGCACCTGCATGTCACAGTCACCTTTTACACTTTGTTTTTTATATATTTATCACATATTGCTTTTATTTTATTTTATCTTTGCTTCACGTCTTTTGGCGATTTTTTGGCTCTTAGTGTTTTTTGATATATGTGGCCACAGTGCGCATGCATGTATTTTAATTTGTCCTATGTGATATTCGGCACCCATAGCTGCTTGGCGCAGGCGCTAAGGGGATTAGGTAGGCGGACTGACTGAGGCACCATGTGACAGGTCACATGGCCAATAATGTGGCCATGTGACTGTGCGCGTCTTACTTTTTTCCTTCATGTGACTATTTTCCGTTACATCACTTCCGGTTGTATATACCTGCGGTTATATGCTCCGCTGCGTCATTTCCACCATCACGTGACCTCGGTCTTGATCATGTGATCAGTCCGTCATGCTACCCTTATGTACGCGCCGCCTCATCAGTGACGTCCATGATGGTGAGCACTATCACCTGTGGGGGTATCTTCCTATTGGTTCCTGTGGGTATTTAAGAATGGTTTTCCTCTTCCTGCTCTACATTCCTTGATAAAGCGAACGCGAGTAGGGTGAGTAGGGTGAGTAGGGTGAGTAGGGTGAGTAGGGCGAGTAGGGCGAGTAGGGCGAGTAGGGCGAGTAGGGTGAGTAGGGTGAGTAGGTAGAGGGGACACTGTGTATGTACATTTACCAGTGGTAGACATATATTTATGTATATATATATTTTTCTGTATTGATTACTGTTTTTGTGTATTTGCTGTAACGTAATTTAACTTACCGAACCTTCTCTGGGTCTGTTACTATATTATTTTCAGCACATCAAAAAGTATATTTTGGAGACTTCCGGTTCCGGCGCAGGCATGTGAGGACGGAGGTGCTGGAGCTCCTGCCTGACCCTGCCAGATAACCGCTAACAACTGCCCAGTCGGGCGACAGACCAGCCCCCACGAACTCCCGAGTGGCCCAGAGGGAGAGGGACATACGTGCCTGCAGCGCCGGACACCGGGAGGTACCGTTAATAAGGCGATCCCCGCAGCCTCCTTAGCGCGGGACCGCGCTCTGACGTGACGGGCCGTTACACGCTGCATCCCCGTGTTAGCGCTACTTACCGGAGGGACACGGTAAGCGGGCGCAGTCTGTCTGGAAGTCTGATCGGGCGGCATTCATCACGAGGATCCCACGAGGTGCCGGGCGCCATCTTCCCTGCACGGCACGAGTGCTTATGCACCGCCCCCTCTGCACAGCCCCGGCACATGTGTGGAGCGACACCCTGTCTCTGGAGCTGCTCACAGCATCCTCACAAGGGCTCCTCATCAAAGTGACTAGGGAGCGCAATTCCCCAGCAATCAGCTGCACAACCGACTGCTCCCCTCAGCTGATCTGCAGCAGTGCCTCCACATACACCATACAACTCCAGCTTCTCATAACCCCCTTCTGCACTTCTCACAGGGGTTGGACGCCATCTCACCTGCTCCCACTGTATGCTGCAATATTGTGCTTATTACATCAGGATCATAGATTCCCTGAGACAGCACTGACATTTCTCTGCAATTATAACTCTGCTACCTGAAGCAGCCAAGAAAGGGGGAGATTTGATTTGAGATTTGGGATCCATAGTTCATAACAAATCATTACTACCCACTGGGACTTTTGTGCTCACAGATAATAGTCGCTTCTTGCCCAGCACAAGAGACATAATCAAATAACAGGCCGCTCACCTCGCCTGCAACGTGCCTTCTTTACTTTGCTTCTGTCATCAGCAATATAAGAGACAGTTGACTTTCTCCTCTCTGCATTATCTCTAATCTTCCCATGCTTCCAGCCTACATTTCATAACCTGTTCTTCAGCGCCATCTACTGGATAACCTTTCAATTACTGGTCTTCTTACTCACATTGACTCTGGCCCCTTATTATCTGTGCTAACTCACCAGGTTGTCACAGCCGCTAACTATACTGATTACCGAGTCGGACCTCACGTGGTTTCCAATTTCAACGTCATTTCACTGTCTCCCCTCTGAACCGCACATCTCATGCATTGGGTGGTTACACCACGTCTTATCGCAGATTATGGATCGCTTTGTGCAGAGGAACGTGAATAAACAACAGCTTACACAGGAGGGAGAGGGGAACGTCACGGAGAGTCGAGATATGGCCGCAAGCCAGTCGGAGCTGATCCCGGCCTCTTCGGAAGCCATTGCGGAGACCCAGACCTCGCAACCTAAGGATGGTGATCTAATCGTGCTTTCCACAGGCATTGACCAGTTACAGTTAGCAGCCAACGTAGCTAAACTGCTTGCTCCTGAAATCCAGAAAACAGTAGAGGAAGCGTTTCGCTCCACTATGCAGCAGTTCAAATCAGATCTGACGTCTCAGGCTGCCCGCATAGAAACGCTGGAGCAAAGGATCACATATTTGGAGGAGGAAAACGAAGACCTCTATACCAAAATCACCCAAACTGATGAACGCTCTTTAAAAATGGCAGAAAAACTAGAAGACCTTGAAAATAGATCACGACGCAACAATCTTCGCATTGTGGGGATCAGTGAATCGGTGCAGCAGTCTGAGTTAAGGCGATTTTGTGAACATGACCTCCCCAAAGCGCTGGGACTTCATCGCCCTTGTCGTGTGGAAAGAGCGCACCGGGTTGGTCCTCCGCAATCCACGTCCTCTCAAGACAAAGATTTGGCCAATAGGAAGCCTAGGCAAGTCATCTTTAAACTATTGGATTATAACGACAAGATGGAGCTGCTCCGGGCTTTTCGTAAACGTTCCAAGCCCCTAGAATTTCATCGCACCAAATTGCTTTTGTTCGAGGATTTCTCTGCGGAAGTGGCGAAAAAACGCAGAGCGTTTAGCACGATATGCTCGGCCCTATATAAGGCCAATCGCAGATTCCAATTACAGTATCCAGCTACGCTGCGTATCTACAACTCCGATGGTTCCTCTCGCACCTTTGCGACTGTCCAAGAAGCGGAAGAAGCTTTGACCGACCTGATTCCTTCTTCCCACCCACGTCGTGACCCCAATAGATCCAGGTCCACCTCCCCGATGGAGGCCAAATCATCTCGCAGCTCAAGGGTGCGTAGAGAGGGTACCCGCCATCTGGCTGAAAGGAAAAGACGACGCCAGCACTCGGGTAGACGTACAGATGGAGAACGTTCTCCCTCCCCGGACTGAGATGTCTCCCTTCTCCCATACTCTTCCCCAGTTGGTTAGTTTTTTGACGGTTGTTTGTAGTCCAATTGGTTTCTGGGACACCTAGCTCATTACCCAGAGGCTAATTGTTTACAACGATATCTATTGTATATGCTGTATGTTGACATATATTTTGAGTTGTTTTCTCTAGGGGGGGCTGTTATGCTCTTGTACAGCAGGGGGGGACACCTCCAGCCAAACATGCCTGAAAAAAGGAAGTTCCTATCCAACAACAAGGAGGATGGTGAGATCAGAATCCCTCCTTAGGTTCGGTTATTTACAATGTTCTTGTTTAGTTCTATGTTTATTACACACAGTTGCTTACCTTGATCTCCTCTTGGGCCGCAGAGGCCGGGTTGTATATAGGGTTACTCAACAGCCCTTCTTACATGTCCCTCATACTATATGTCTACTCTATCTACCATCTCCACATAATGTTAATCATCATTCCCGCGGTCAACTCCACACTCACCATTTTGGTAATGACTGATTCCATTACTATATTGACTTGGAATGTCAAAGGTCTTAGATCCCCCCACAAGCGCATTATGATATTGCGTCACCTAAAACGATATCGTCCTGACATTGTCCTCCTACAGGAAACCCATCTAGAAGCTGAGGACTTTGAAAGGATGCACAAATTGTGGGTAGGCAATGTATATGGGTCCCCAGCGGTCGATGGGAAAGCAGGGGTCCTCACATTGATCCACAAAAGATTCCCTTGCCAACTCTTATCACAGACAGTAGATGACTCTGGCCGATATTTACATACAGTACTGGATCATAGGGGTCAAAAATTAAGTATATATAACGTCTATGGGCCTAATAATGACAATAGATTATTCTTTGACTTTCTGACAAGTAAGCTACAAGTAGACGGGGAGCCTTGGAAATTGGTAGGGGGTGATCTGAACTCGGTAGTGGATGTGACATTAGATAGGAAAGGCACGACCGGCAGAGGGGGGGTAGGGCGGGCAAATGACAAGCGGATTTCTCCAATGCTTACCGCCACGGATCTATGTGATGTTTGGAGACTCCAACACCCTGATAGCTGCGAGTACACACATTTCTCCCATGCGCACCAATCTTGGTCCCGCATAGATTACATATTGACTAGTCCTTTTGTCTCATCTAGGCTCTTGGGGATAGACATTAAAGAAATGGTAATTTCGGACCACTCGCCTATAGTTGTAGAACTTAACACTTCACTCCCCCCTGCTCGGGACTATGTCTGGAGATTTCCTTCGTATCTGACTAAAGACGAATCGTTTGTAGAACTATTACGAGGTTGGTGGTTGGAGTTTGAGACGTACAATAGAGAACATAGACAGGACGAGACCCTATATTGGGAGACAGCCAAGGTAGTGGTGAGGGGTAAACTTATTGCATATCATAGTTCCCTAAAGAAAAAGATTGCTGCCCAGTACCACTCAGCTAGCTCAGCTTTACAGGGGGCTTACACCCAGTTTCTTCTGCACCCAACGCCCCTTTCCAAAACTAAATGGCAGGAAACGAGAGAAATCTATGAATTATGGCTTGACCGACGGGAACGGATGTACCGATCCGATATGGAGTCTAATCTCTTCAGACAGGGAAACAAGGCAGGGCGTCTACTGGCTCGCTTAGCGAAGGGCAGACAAGCTCCATCCCATATCATAGCCCTTAGAGACAGGAAGGGACATGTCACTAAACATCCGCATGAGATTAACGATATTTTAGCGACCTATTACTCTAATTTATATTCCCCTCCCCCGCCCCATCACACAGAAGGCACATCTTTTTTACAACAATTGCGCCTACCTTCCCTGCAGGCGGAAGAAAGTGATTTTTTAAGCGCAGATGTCACTGGGGAGGAGGTAGTGGCCACCATCAAGTCCTTACACAATGGGAAGGCACCAGGACCGGATGGCTACTCTAGCGAGTTTTATAAGGCCCTTAGGGAACAAATAGCCCCAATATTGACTGATTACTTTAATCATATTCTGCGAACAGGTCATATCTCCTCGGCGGCGAAACAGGCATACATCAAGGTGTTGCCCAAACCAGGCAAGTGCCCTATGGAGCCTGGGTCATATAGACCAATCTCATTGATCAACCAAGATTTAAAGATATTAACTAAGCTCCTGGCTAACAGATTGGCATCCTTACTGCCGAACCTGGTGGGGCAACACCAAGTGGGGTTTGTTCTGGGCAGATCATCGGTAATAAATGTTAGAAAGGTGCTTGCGGTCTTAGACCATGCTCGGCATCGACTCCAGCCAGGGAACCAGCCAGTCCTGCTTACACTGGATGCTGAAAAGGCTTTTGATAATGTACGCTGGGACTGGCTGGAGTCGGTGCTCGATAAATTTGGAATAAGGGGTAACTTTAGAGTGTTTTTGGCGGGACTTTATCGAGACCTCACTGCCCGTATTAACACCCCGGGGGTACTGTCAAAGTCTTTCCAGATGGGTAGGGGTACTCGTCAGGGTTGCCCCCTCTCTCCACTCCTCTTTGACCTAGCAATAGAACCATTGGCACAACACCTGCTTACCAATGACATCTTTGATGGCGTCCGTATTCGCAATCAACAGATTAAACTGACCATGTTTGCGGATGATGTTTTGCTTTTTATGTCTAATCCTGAGTGTGCCTTGCCCCGCCTATTCACTTTTTTAGACTGGTATGGAAAGTTCTCAGGCTATAAGGTGAATATTTCCAAGTGTGAACTCCTGCCCCTGGGGAGGGAATCACAGTCCCTTCGTTCAACAGCTGATTCGCTGGGGGTGACTGTGGTTTCTTCTTACTTGACGTACCTAGGGATAAAAATAGGAAAATCTTCTGACTCGCTGTACTCCCTTAATTATACTCCATTATTGCGCAAGATTATTTCTGAACTTAAAGCTTGGCACCATCTCCCTCTTACCCTTATGGGACGCTGTCATTTAATCAAAATGATCAGCTTCGCTAGATTGCTGTACCCGCTACAAACTTTACCCCTTCTATTACGACACGCAGACATCAAAACATTACAGTCGGCATTCACTAATTTCATTTGGAGCGGAAAACGCCCGAGAATCTCGCTGGCTAAACTAATGTTATGTAAGTCGGAGGGTGGAGTGAACTTCCCCAATGTAAGAGGGTATAATCTAGTTAGTCTTTTCCGACATATCATGGATTGGCTCCACAATTCCTCCCACTATTCAAACATAAAACTTGAACAAGCCCTAGCCCACCCGTGGAACTTGCGGAGTCTGCTACACACAGCGTATGCTAAACTACCACTAGAAGTGAAGCATTCCCTCCTGTTAAGGGATACTATAGTCACATGGAAAGAAATACGGAGGCTCCTGCAGCTCCCCTTCCTCGTTTCCAAATACATGCCCTTGGATTGCCACCCGGAGTTCCTTAAAGAGCAAAGAAAGGAATGGCTTCAAGTGTGGCACTCCAGGGGCTTCGAGTCCGTGGGGGATCTGATGGACTCCCAGTCGCAAAAATGGCTTACACCTGCAGAGATACAACAGAAACTTAATCTCCCCCAGTCCCATAACCTATACATCAATCAAGTACATGGATTCTGCGTAGGTAGACTCAGAGACGTAAAAAAGGAATCCCAGCTTCACACACTAGATGGCATCATAGGAAACTCTTCCAATAAAGCTTCGATATCAACCCTATATAATGCCTTACGCAACAATTTTCTAAAAGTGAATCCGAGGACTATATTTGATAAGTGGGGTCCCTTAACGGGGGTGACTGACATTACAGAGGTGATTCTGGACGGATGGTTAATGGTAAGAAAATGTGTGGTCAATGAGAGGTGGAGGGAGACGTATTTCAAATTGGCTCACTCGGCGATTTATGGTTTCAACATCCTCCCTTCCCCAACGTTCCCCGATAGGATCACTGATTGTCCGAAGTGTCACGCTCCGTTGACCAACTTGTGGCATGGGGTGTGGACCTGTGAATTCACAGTCTCTTATTGGCTCACCATTATATCGTACATCAGTGATCGCTATAAAATACAGCTATCTCTTCGCCCCACTGAATTGCTATTCCATCAGTTGAGGCCCCCAGAAGGAACAGACAGACCTAAGACCGTGCCCCAGTTGGTTCATATCACGCTGTTGGTTGCACTGCGATGTCTATTTACCAACTGGTTGCTCCCTAATGTGCCAGATGTGGAGATGGTAGTTACACAAATGAAACTGTTCTTAGGAGTGGACAAACTTGACACGGAGCGGCACAAAGACTCTGGCACGACCCGCTTTTTCCAAAAGTGGAAATCATTTATTCTCGCCCATTATACCCCTCAGGAAATATGTGACATTGTACGCCCATTCCAGTTGACCACATGGTATTGTACTGAGGCGATAAGAGGCACCCTAGGGGCCTTGCGAATCTCATAATTTTGGTAGCCAACTGCATGTGCCGGTGGATAAGTTTTTCAATAATAAATTATGAGGGAAATCTAAACAATATCACCCATGAGTTCTTTGCTAAGCTCTTAATATTTGGTTCTTACACTTGTCACTTGTTATTTAATGGGCAGTATTCACTCTCAGCGCTCACTAGGTCCGAATGTTGTATTTATTCTTGTTATGTTATCCTTCCGTTATGGATACTTGTAAACGACATGCTCTGCTCATTCATGTATGCAAATTTTCACTTTTTTGTTGGAAAACCCAATAAACATTTTGAAAAAAAAAAAAAAAAAGTATATTTTGGATTCCTTCCACATTTTTTGCACTGTTTTATAATATAGAATTTTATATACCTAAAGTATATCTGGTTTCATTAGTCACTTACTGGTATCTGTTTGTTTTCACACGTATATACATATATATTTATATATTTATCATGAATATGTGCAATATACTATTATACAAGTGATATGTAAATACAGGTTATTTATTTTGATTCATGTCCCCTCTCCCCAATTTTTTTGTGTATGGTACTGTTCCTTCGTCTCCAACTTTTAATGTAATTTTTTAATTGTGTAATAAATAAAGATTTATTGTGATACATTATTTATTGTCCAGCAAAACTTTTTTTGGGATCCCCTGCGTGGATTCCTTTTTCTTTATGCTAAATTGCGTTTTTTGCGTATAGGACGGATTATCTAGGGCACCTTGTGGTAGATAATTAGTTACCACCGTTATAATAAATATACAACTACCGTTGTTTCTGAACCTTGGCATTGGTGTGATAATTGGTGCCCTGACTAAGGACAACGAGGAATCGCATGCCCAGTATTCCCGCATGGTCAGGTTCCTGGTCTACAGCTGCTATCCCTCATGCCCTCACCGTGACATACCATCAGGGAAGTGGCTAACCGGGTCCCTACTCAGTACTACCACCTACTACTACACTCAGCGGAGTGGCTCAGCGCACTTGTGCCGCATAAGTAAGAAGTCGTGGACACTGGGTAAGGACAGTGGAGGCGCACTGACAAGGTAACCTAGAACAAGAGGCTTCACCCCGTCAGTGCGCTTGTGACGATTCGCAGATAACAAGAGTAATGGCATAGTGTGACAGAGAGGAGGGGGCAGAGAAGAAGGAAGGAGAGGCGTAAGGCACCAAGCACATTGCTGAATGGTGGATGGGGGAGGACTTCAGGTGGGCAGACTAATGATACCAGCAGTTTGGGGGGGATGGGGTGGTTAGCTGAGTACACGCACTGGATGTGTTATTGATTTATTATGTAACTGTTCAAGCTGTATATATACTTATAATGAAAAAGTCTTCTCCTTCTTCCTTTATTTGTATATACAGAGCTGAGGAACCCACTCAGTAACTCAGCGTTCTCTTGATCCCCAGTAATAACGTGGTGTCCCAGTACAGGGTTCACTAAGCTTTATATCTTCTGTCAGAATGAACCTCTCTCAGGTGTCACACCAAGTGCTGGCAGCCGTGTTTTTCACTCCAGCCACTAGGTGTCTCACTCTCCCCTGTGCACAGCTACACTGTGTGGGTGTAAAGGTTTCAACTCTGTGTTATGTTTGACCAATCACAGGTGCAGACACTCTACCCTTCTTAAACTCTCTCACCCTTACTTCCTGACACATGACCCTATAAAGGATAGGGGTTTTCCTGTCAGTAAGTAGTAGCAGTCCAGTTCTTATCTAGTGAGAGTCTAACAGCCAGTATGCAGTGCTAAACACTAGAGCTGGGGTAACCGGAAGACTAGGACCAACCCTTGCCTGAGCCGTGGATTCTTCAGTATGGACAGTCACCCCTAAGGAAAGGCAGAGGGACTGATCCCCAGTAAGGTAAAGATACTAAGAGCCGAGGCACCTTACTGACACACACTCGTCTACTTGGGGAGATCTTCAGTGAGAGCTCAACCTAGAGACAGAAACACAGACACATAGGAATGTAATGCTGATATACACCACAAGGTGGGGACAGAAACACAGACACACATAGGAATGTAATGCTGATATACACCACAAGGTGGAGACAGAAACACAGACACATAGGAATGTAATGCTGATATACACCACAAGGTGGAGACAGAAACACAGACACATGGGAATGTAATGCTGATATACACCACAAGGTGGAGACAGAAACACAGACACACATAGGAATGTAATGCTCATATACACCACAAGGTGGAGACAGAAACACAGACACATAGGAATGTAATGCTGATATACACCACAAGGTGGAGACAGAAACAGACACATGGGAATGTAATGCTGATATACACCACAAGGTGGGGACAGAAACACAGACACATAGGAATGTAATGCTGATATACACCACAAGGTGGGGACAGAAACACAGACACATAGGAATGTAATGCTGATATACACCACAAGGTGGAGACAGACACACAGACACATAGGAATGTAATGCTGATATAGACCACAAGGTGGGGACAGAAACACAGACACATGGAAATGTAATGCTCATATACACCACAAGGTGGAGACAGAAACACAGACACATAGGAATGTAATGCTCATATACACCACAAGGTGGGGACAGAAACACAGACACACATAGGAATGTAATGCTGATATACACCATAAGGTGGGGACAGAAACACAGACACATAGGAATGTAATGCTGATATACACCACAAGGTGGAGACAGAAACACAGACACACATAGAAATGTAATGCTGATATACACCACAAGGTGGAGACAGAAACACAGACACATAGGAATGTAATGCTCATATACACCACAAGGTGGGGACAGACACACATAGGAATGTAATGCTGATATACACCACAAGGTGGGGACAGAAACACAGACACATAGGAATGTAATGCTGATATACACCACAAGGTGGAGACAGAAACACAGACACATAGGAATGTAATGCTCATATACACCACAAGGTGGGGACAGAAACACAGACACATAGGAATGTAATGCTGATATACACCACAAGGTGAAGACAGAAACACAGACACATAGGAATGTAATGCTGATATACACCACAAGGTGGAGACAGAAAAAAAGACACATAGGAATGTAATGCTCATATACACCACAAGGTGGGGACAGAAACACAGACACATAGGAATGTAATGCTGATATACACCACAAGGTGGAGACAGAAACACAGACACACATAGGAATGTAATGCTCATATACACCACAAGGTGGGGACAGAAACACAGACACATAGGAATGTAATGCTGATATACACCACAAGGTGGGGACAGAAACACAGACACATAGGAATGTAATGCTGATATACACCACAAGGTGGGGACAGAAACACAGACACATAGGAATGTAATGCTGATATACACCACAAGGTGGGGACAGAAACACAGACACATAGGAATGTAATGCTGATATAGACCACAAGGTGGGGACAGAAACACAGACACATGGGAATGTAATGCTGATATACACCACAAGGTGAAGACAGAAACACAGACACATAGGAATGTAATGCTGATATACACCACAAGGTGGGGACAGAAACACAGACACATAGGAATGTAATGCTCATATACACCACAAGGTGGAGACAGAAACACAGACACATAGGAATGTAATGCTCATATACACCACAAGGTGGAGACAGAAACACAGACACATAGGAATGTAATGCTGATATACACCACAAGGTGGGGACAGAAACACAGACACACATAGGAATGTAATGCTGATATACACCACAAGGTGGAGACAGAAACACAGACACACATAGGAATGTAATGCTGATATACACCACAAGGTGGAGACAGAAACACAGACACATAGGAATGTAATGCTGATATACACCACAAGGTGGAGACAGAAACACAGACACATAGGAATGTAATGCTCATATACACCACAAGGTGGGGACAGAAACACAGACACACATAGGAATGTAATGCTGATATACACCACAAGGTGGGGACAGAAACACAGACACATGGGAATGTAATGCTGATATACACCACAAGGTGGAGACAGAAACACAGACACACATAGAAATGTAATGCTGATATACACCACAAGGTGGAGACAGAAACACAGACACATGGGAATGTAATGCTCATATACACCACAAGGTGGGGACAGAAACACAGACACATAGGAATGTAATGCTGATATACACCACAAGGTGGAGACAGAAACACAGACACATAGGAATGTAATGCTGATATACACCACAAGGTGGGGACAGAAACACAGACACATAGTAATGTAATGCTGATATACACCACAAGGTGGGGACAGAAACACAGACACATGGGAATGTAATGCTGATATACACCACAAGGTGAAGACAGAAACACAGACACATAGGAATGTAATGCTGATATACACCACAAGGTGGAGAGAGAAACACAGACACATAGGAATGTAATGCTGATATACACCACAAGGTGGGGACAGAAACACAGACACACATAGGAATGTAATGCTGATATACACCACAAGGTGGAGAGAGAAACACAGACACACATAGGAATGTAATGCTGATATACACCACAAGGTGGGGACAGAAACACAGACACATAGGAATGTAATGCTGATATACACCACAAGGTGGGGACAGAAACACAGACACACATAGGAATGTAATGCTGATATACACCACAAGGTGGAGACAGAAACAGACACATAGGAATGTAATGCTCATATACACCACAAGGTGGGGACAGAAACACAGACACATGGGAATGTAATGCTGATATACACCACAAGGTGGGGACAGAAACACAGACACATAGGAATGTAATGCTGATATACACCACAAGGTGGAGACAGAAACACAGACACATAGGAATGTAATGCTCATATACACCACAAGGTGGGGACAGAAACACAGACACACATAGGAATGTAATGCTGATATACACCACAAGGTGGGGACAGAAACACAGACACATGGGAATGTAATGCTGATATACACCACAAGGTGGAGACAGAAACACAGACACATAGGAATGTAATGCTGATATACACCACAAGGTGGGACAGAAACACAGACACATGGGAATGTAATGCTCGATATACACCACAAGGTGGGGACAGAAACACAGACACATAGGAATGTAATGCTCATATACACCACAAGGTGGAGACAGAAACACAGACACATAGGAATGTAATGCTGATATACACCACAAGGTGGAGACAGAAAAAAAGACACATAGGAATGTAATGCTGATATACACCACAAGGTGGGGACAGAAACACAGACACATAGGAATGTAATGCTGATATACACCACAAGGTGGGGACAGAAACACAGACACATAGGAATGTAATGCTGATATACACCACAAGGTGGGGACAGAAACACAGACACATAGGAATGTAATGCTGATATACACCACAAGGTGGGGACAGAAACACAGACACATAGGAATGTAATGCTGATATACACCACAAGGTGAAGACAGAAACACAGACACATAGGAATGTAATGCTGATATACACCACAAGGTGGAGACAGAAACACAGACACATAGGAATGTAATGCTGATATACACCACAAGGTGGGGACAGAAACACAGACACACATAGGAATGTAATGCTGATATACACCACAAGGTGGAGACAGAAACACAGACACATAGGAATGTAATGCTGATATACACCACAAGGTGGGGACAGAAACAGACACATAGGAATGTAATGCTGATATACACCACAAGGTGGGGACAGAAACACAGACACATGGGAATGTAATGCGGATATACACCACAAGGTGGAGACAGAAACACAGACACATAGGAATGTAATGCTGATATACACCACAAGGTGGAGACAGAAACACAGACACATAGGAATGTAATGCTGATATACACCACAAGGTGGGGACAGAAACACAGACACATAGGAATGTAATGCTGATATACACCACAAGGTGGGGACAGAAACACAGACACATAGGAATGTAATGCTGATATACACCACAAGGTGGAGACAGAAACACAGACACATAGGAATGTAATGCTGATATACACCACAAGGTGGAGACAGAAACACAGACACATAGGAATGTAATGCTGATATACACCACAAGGTGGAGACAGAAACACAGACACACATAGGAATGTAATGCTCATATACACCACAAGGTGGAGACAGAAACAGACACATAGGAATGTAATGCTCATATACACCACAAGGTGGAGACAGAAACAAAGACACATGGGAATGTAATGCTGATATACACCACAAGGTGGAGACAGAAACACAGACACACATAGGAATGTAATGCTCATATACACCACAAGGTGGAGACAGAAACAGACACATAGGAATGTAATGCTGATATACACCACAAGGTGGAGACAGAAACAAAGACACATGGGAATGTAATGCTCATATACACCACAAGGTGGAGAGAGAAACACAGACACATAGGAATGTAATGCTCATATACACCACAAGGTGGAGAGAGAAACACAGACACATATAGGAATGTAATGCTGATATACACCACAAGGTGGAGACAGAAACACAGACACATAGGAATGTAATGCTGATATACACCACAAGGTGGAGACAGAAACAAAGACACATGGGAATGTAATGCTGATATACACCACAAGGTGGGGACAGAAACACAGACACATAGGAATGTAATGCTGATATACACCACAAGGTGGAGACAGAAACACAGACACATAGGAATGTAATGCTCATATACACCACAAGGTGGAGACAGAAACACAGACACATAGGAATGTAATGCTGATATACACCACAAGGTGGAGACAGAAACACAGACACATATAGGAATGTAATGCTGATATACACCACAAGGTGGGGACAGAAACACAGACACATAGGAATGTAATGCTCATATACACCACAAGGTGGGGACAGAAACACAGACACATAGGAATGTAATGCTGATATACACCACAAGGTGGGGACAGAAACACAGACACATAGGAATGTAATGCTGATATACACCACAAGGTGGGGACAGAAACACAGACACATAGGAATGTAATGCTGATATACACCACAAGGTGGAGACAGAAACACAGACACATAGGAATGTAATGCTGATATACACCACAAGGTGGAGACAGAAACACAGACACATAGGAATGTAATGCTGATATACACCACAAGGTGGGGACAGAAACACAGACACACATAGGAATGTAATGCTGATATACACCACAAGGTGGAGACAGAAACACAGACACATAGGAATGTAATGCTGATATACACCACAAGGTGGGGACAGAAACAGACACATAGGAATGTAATGCTGATATACACCACAAGGTGGGGACAGAAACACAGACACACATGGGAATGTAATGCTCATATACACCACAAGGTGGGGACAGAAACACAGACACATAGGAATGTAATGCTGATATACACCACAAGGTGGAGACAGAAACACAGACACACATAGGAATGTAATGCTCATATACACCACAAGGTGGAGACAGAAACACAGACACATAGGAATGTAATGCTGATATACACCACAAGGTGGAGACAGAAACACAGACACACATAGGAATGTAATGCTGATATACACCACAAGGTGGAGACAGAAACACAGACACATAGGAATGTAATGCTCATATACACCACAAGGTGGAGACAGAAACACAGACACATAGGAATGTAATGCTGATATACACCACAAGGTGGGGACAGAAACACAGACACACATAGGAATGTAATGCTGATATACACCACAAGGTGGAGACAGAAACACAGACACATAGGAATGTAATGCTCATATACACCACAAGGTGGAGACAGAAACACAGACACATAGGAATGTAATGCTGATATACACCACAAGGTGGAGACAGAAACACAGACACACATAGGAATGTAATGCTCATATACACCACAAGGTGGAGACAGAAACAGACACATAGGAATGTAATGCTCATATACACCACAAGGTGGAGACAGAAACAAAGACACATGGGAATGTAATGCTGATATACACCACAAGGTGGAGACAGAAACACAGACACACATAGGAATGTAATGCTCATATACACCACAAGGTGGAGACAGAAACAGACACATAGGAATGTAATGCTCATATACACCACAAGGTGGAGACAGAAACAAAGACACATGGGAATGTAATGCTGATATACACCACAAGGTGGGGACAGAAACACAGACACATAGGAATGTAATGCTGATATACACCACAAGGTGGAGACAGAAACACAGACACACATAGGAATGTAATGCTGATATACACCACAAGGTGGAGACAGAAACACAGACACATAGGAATGTAATGCTCATATACACCACAAGGTGGAGAGAGAAACACAGACACATATAGGAATGTAATGCTGATATACACCACAAGGTGGAGACAGAAACACAGACACATAGGAATGTAATGCTGATATACACCACAAGGTGGAGACAGAAACAAAGACACATAGGAATGTAATGCTGATATACACCACAAGGTGGAGACAGAAACAAAGACACATGGGAATGTAATGCTGATATACACCACAAGGTGGGGACAGAAACACAGACACACATAGGAATGTAATGCTCATATACACCACAAGGTGGAGACAGAAACACAGACACATAGGAATGTAATGCTGATATACACCACAAGGTGGGGACAGAAACACAGACACATGGGAATGTAATGCTGATATACACCACAAGGTGGAGACAGAAAAAAAGACACATAGGAATGTAATGCTGATATACACCACAAGGTGGAGACAGAAACACAGACACACATAGGAATGTAATGCTCATATACACCACAAGGTGGAGACAGAAACACAGACACATGGGAATGTAATGCTGATATACACCACAAGGTGGAGACAGAAACACAGACACATGGGAATGTAATGCTGATATACACCACAAGGTGGAGACAGAAACACAGACACACATAGGAATGTAATGCTGATATACACCACAAGGTGGAGACAGAAACACAGACACACATAGGAATGTAATGCTCATATACACCACAAGGTGGAGACAGAAACACAGACACATGGGAATGTAATGCTGATATACACCACAAGGTGGAGACAGAAACACAGACACACATGGGAATGTAATGCTGATATACACCACAAGGTGGGGACAGAAACACAGACACACATAGGAATGTAATGCTCATATACACCACAAGGTGGGGACAGAAACACAGACACATAGGAATGTAATGCTGATATACACCACAAGGTGGAGACAGAAACACAGACACATAGGAATGTAATGCTGATATACACCACAAGGTGGAGACAGAAACACGTCCGAGTGACTATCTGGATACAATAGTTTATCAATTTTGGGTAGACTGAAATAATTTGCTTCCCCCATTACTCCAGAGTAATCCTATAATATTAGTCTTGTTGCATGGATATGGGATAGCTTAGTATATATTATGTGTGTGTATATATATATATACTGTATATAGCACATAGTATAGAAACGTGGTAAAACGTGATGCTTTCGGAGGTTTGCGCTGTGTAAGTAGATGATGGGACTTACTGGATGTGCTAGGAAATACGTTGTAAATACTTAATCATTTTCTTGGTGTTTACTGAATCCCAGAAGAGATTAGCTAGAGAGATGGTAATGGGGACCACCCTGGGCATAAAGATTCTACAGGCAGCCCCCCTGTATAAGCAGCCCCCCTGTATAAGCAGCCCCCCAGTATAAGCAGCCCCCCAGTATAACCAGCCCCCCAGTAAAAGCAACCCCCCAGTAGTAGTAGCAGCCCCCCAGTATAAGCAGCCCCCCAGTATAAGCAGCCCCCTCAGTATAAGCAGCCCCCCAGTATAAGCAGCCCCCTCACTATAAGCAGCTCCCCAGTATAAGCAGCCCCCCAGTATAAGCAGCCCCCCAGTATAAGCAGCCCCCCAGTAGTAGTAGCAGCCCCCCAGTATAAGCAGCCCCCCAGTATAAGCAGCCCCCCCAGTATAAGCAGCCCCCCAGTAGTAGTAGCAGCCCCCCAGTATAAGCAGCCCCCCAGTATAAGCAGCCCCCTAGTATAAGCAGCCCCCCAGTAGTAGTAGCAGCCCCCCAGTATAAGCAGCCCCCCAGTATAAGCAGCCCCCCAGTATAAGCAGCCCCCCGGTATAAGCAGCCCCCCCCAGTATAAGCAGCCCCTCAGTATGAGCAGCCCCCCAGTATAAGCAGCCCCCCAGTATAAGCAGCCTCCCAGTATAAGCAGCCCCCCCAGTATAAGCAGCCCCCCAGTATAAGCAGCCCCCCCCAGTATAAGCAGCCTTCCAATATAAGCAGCCCCCCAGTAGTAGTAGCAGCCCCCCCAGTATAAGCAGCCCCCCCAGTATAAGCAGCCCCCCAGTATAAGCAGCCCCCCCAGTATAATCAGCCCCCCAGTATAAGCAGCCCCCCCAGTATAAGCAGCCCCCCAGTATAAGCAGCTCCTCAGTATAAGCAGCCCCCCAGTATAAGCAGCCCCCCAGTATAAGCAGCCCCCCAGTATAAGCAGCCCCCCAGTATAAGCAGCTCCCCAGTATAAGCAGCCCCCCAGTATAAGCAGCCCCCCTGTATAAGCAGCCCCCCAGTATAAGCAGCTCCCCAGTATAAGCAGCCCCCCAGTATAAGCAGCTCCCCAGTATAAGCAGCCCCTCTGTATAACCAGCCCCCCAGTATAAGCAGCCCCCCTGTATAAGCAGCTCCCCAGTATAAGCAGCCCCCCAGTATAAGCAGCCCCCCTGTATAAGCAGCCCCCCAGTAGTAGTAGCAGCCCCCCCAGTATAAGCAGCCCCCCCCAGTATAAGCAGCCCCCCTGTATAAGCAGCCCCCCAGTAGTAGTAGCAGCCCCCCTGTATAGGCAGCCCCCCAGTATAAGCAGCCCCCCTGTATAAGCAGCCCCCCCAGTATAAGCAGCTCCCCAGTATAAGCAGCCCCTCTGTATAAGCAGCCCCCCAGTATAAGCAGACCCCAGTATAAGCAGCCCCCCCAGTATAAGCAGCCCCCCAGTATAAGCAGCCCCCCAGTATAAGCATCCCCCCAGTATAAGCAGCCCCCCAGTATAAGCAGCCCCCCAGTATAAGCAGCCCCCCAGTATAAGCAGCCCCCCCAGTATAAGCAGCCCCCCAGTATAAGCAGCCCCCCAGTATAAGCAGCCCCCCCAGTATAAGCAGCCCCCCAGTATAAGCAGCCCCCCAGTAGTAGTAGCAGCCACCCAGTATAAGCAGCCACCCAGTATAAGCAGCCCCCCAGTATAAGCAGCCCCCCTGTATAAGCAGCCCCCCAGTATAAGCAGCCCCCCAGTATAAGCAACCCCCCAGTAGTAGTAGCAGCCCCCCAGTATAAGCAGCCACCCAGTATAAGCAGCCCCCCAGTATAAGCAGCCCCACCAGTATAAGCAGCCCCCCTGTATAAGCAGCCCCCCAGTATAAGCAGCCCCCCATTATAAGCAGCCCCCCAGTATAAGCAGCCCCTCAGTATGAGCAGCCCCTCAGTATAAGCAGCCCCCCAGTATAAGCAACCCCCCAGTAGTAGTAGCAGCCCCCCAGTATAAGCATCCCCCCAGTATAAGCATCCCCCCAGTATAAGCAGCCCCCCAGTATAAGCAGCCCCCCAGTATAAGCAGCCCCCCAGTAGTAGTAGCAGCCCCCCAGTATAAGCAGCCACCCAGTATAAGCAGCCCCCCAGTATAAGCAGCCCCCCTGTATAAGCAGCCCCCCAGTATAAGCAGCCCCCCAGTATAAGCAACCCCCCAGTAGTAGTAGCAGCCCCCCAGTATAAGCAGCCACCCAGTATAAGCAGCCCCCCAGTATAAGCAGCCCCCCAGTATAAGCAGCCCCCCCAGTATAAGCAGCCCCCCAGTATAAGCAGCCCCCCCAGTATAAGCAGCCCCCCCAGTATAAGCAGCCCCCCAGTATAAGCAGCCCCCCAGTATAAGCAGCCCCCCAGTATAAGCAGCCCCTCAGTATAAGCAGCCCCCCAGTATAAGCATCCCCCCAGTATAAGCAGCCCCCCCAGTATAAGCAGCCCCCCAGTATAAGCAGCCCCCCAGTATAAGCAGCCCCCCAGTAGTAGTAGCAGCCCCCCAGTATAAGCAGCCACCCAGTATAAGCAGCCCCCCAGTATAAGCAGCCCCCCTGTATAAGCAGCCCCCCAGTATAAGCAGCCACCCAGTATAAGCAGCCCCCCAGTATAAGCAGCCCCCCTGTATAAGCAGCCCCCCTGTATAACCAGCCCCCCAGTATAAGCAGCCCCCCAGTATAAGCAGCCCCTCAGTATAAGCAGCTCCCCCAGTATAAGCAGCCCCTCAGTATAAGCAGCTCCCCAGTATAACCAGCCCACCAGTATAAGCAGCCCCCCAGTAGTAGTAGCAGCCCCCCAGTATAAGCAGCCCCCCAGTATAAGCAGCTCCCCAGTATAACCAGCCCCCCAGTATAAGCAGCCCCCCAGTAGTAGTAGCAGCCCCCCAGTATAAGCAGCCCCCCAGTAGTAGTAGCAGCCCCCCAGTATAAGCAGCCCCCCAGTAGTAGTAGCAGCCCCCCAGTATAAGCAGCCCCCCAGTATGAGCAGCCCCCCTGTATAAGCAGCCCCCAGTAGTAGTAGCCCCCCAGTATAAGCAGCCCCCCAGTATAAGCAGCCCCCCAGTATAAGCAGCCCCCCAGTATAAGCAGCCCCCCAGTAGTAGTAGCAGCCCCCCAGTATAAGCAGCCCCCCCAGTATAAGCAGCCCCCCAGTATAAGCAGCCCCCAGTATAAGCAGCCCCCCGGTATAAGCAGCCCCCCCCTGTATAAGCAGCCCCCCAGTATAAGCAGCCCCCCAGTAGTAGTAGCAGCCCCCCAGTATAAGCAGCCCCCCAGTATAAGCAGCCCCCCAGTATAAGCAGCCCCCCAGTAGTAGTAGCAGCCCCCCAGTATAAGCAGCCCCCCAGTATAAGCAGCCCCCCGGTATAAGCAGCCCCCCCCCAGTATAAGCAGCCCCTCAGTATGAGCAGCCCCCCAGTATAAGCAGCCCCCCCAGTATAAGCAGCCCCCCAGTATAAGCAGCCCCCCCAGTATAAGCAGCCTTCCAATATAAGCAGCCCCCCAGTAGTAGTAGCAGCCCCCCCAGTATAAGCAGCCTCCCAGTATAAGCAGCCCCCCCAGTATAAGCAGCCCCCCAGTATAAGCAGCCCCCCAGTATAAGCAGCCCCCCTGTATAGGCAGCCCCCCAGTATAAGCAGCCCCCCAGTATAAGCAGCCCCCCAGTATAAGCAGCTCCCCAGTATAAGCAGCCCCCCTGTATAAGCAGCTCCCCAGTATAAGCAGCCCCCCAGTATAAGCAGCCCCCCTGTATAAGCAGCCCCCCAGTAGTAGTAGCAGCCCCCCCAGTATAAGCAGCCCCCCCCAGTATAAGCAGCCCCCCTGTATAAGCAGCCCCCCAGTAGTAGTAGCAGCCCCCTCAGTATGAGCAGCCCCCCCAGTATAAGCAGCCCCCCAGTAGTAGTAGCAGCCCCCCAGTATAAGCAGCCCCCCAGTATAAGCAGCCCCCCAGTATAACCAGCCCCCCAGTATAACCAGCCCCCCAGTAGTAGTAGCAGCCCCCCAGTATAAGCAGCCCCCCCCAGTATAAGCAGACCCCTCAGTATGAGCAGCTCCCCAGTATAACCAGCCCCCCAGTATAAGCAGCCCCCCAGTAGTCGTAGCAGCCCCCCAGTATAAGCAGCCCCCCTGTATAAGCAGCCCCTCACTAGTAGTAGTAGCCCCCCAGTAGTTGTCCCTAGCAGTAGCAGCCCCCCTGTAGTAGCAGCCCCCCTGTAGTAGCATCCCCCCAGCAGTAGCCCCTCAGTAGTAGTCTCTAGCAGTAGCAGCCCCAGTAGTACCCGCCCCCAGCAGTAGCCCCCCAGCAGTAGCCCCCCAGTAGTACCCACCCCAGCATTAGCTCCCCAGCAGTAGCCCCCCAGTAGTAGTCCCTAGCAGTTTCAGCCCCCCTGTAGTAGCAGCCCCCCAGCAGTAGCTCCCCAGCAGTAGCCTCCCAGCAGTATCAGCCCCCCTGTAGTAGCAGCCCCCCAGCAGTAACCCCTAGTAGTAGTCCCTAGCAGTAGCCCACCAGCAGTAGCCCCCCAGTAGTAGTCCCTAGCAGTAGCAGCCCCAGTAGTACCCACCCCCAATAGTACCCGCCCCCAGTAGTACCTGCCCCCAGCTGTAGTAGCCCCCCAGTAGTAGTCCCTAGCAGTAGCCCCCCAGTAGTAGTCCCTAGCAGTAGCTGCCCCAGTAGTACCCGCCCCCAGCAGTAGCCCCCCAGTAGTACCTGCCCCCAGCTGTAGTAGCCCCCCAGTAGTAGTCCCTAGCAGTAGCAGCCCCAGTAGTAGTCCCTAGCAGTAGCAGCCCCAGTAGTAGTCCCTAGCAGTAGCAGCCCCAGTAGTACCCGCCCCCAGCAGTAGCCCCCCAGCAGTAGCCCCCCAGTAGTACCCACCCCCAGCAGTAGCTCCCCAGCAGTAGCCCCCAGTAGTAGCAGCCCCCCTGTAGTAGTCCCTAGCAGTAGCAGCCCCCCAGCAGTAGCCCCCCAGTAGTAGTCCCTAGCAGTAGCCCCCCAGTAGTAGTCCCTAGCAGTAGCAGCCCCAGTAGGACCCGCCCCCAGCAGTAGCCCCCCAGTAGTAGCAGCCCCCCTGTAGTAGTCCCTAGCAGTAGCAGCCCCAGTAGTAGTCCCTAGCAGTAGCAGCCCCAGTAGTAGTCCCTAGCAGTAGCCCCCCAGTAGTAGTCCCTAGCAGTAGCAGCCCCAGTAGTAGTCCCTAGCAGTAGCCCCCCAGTAGTAGTCCCTAGCAGTAGCAGCCCCAGTAGGACCCGCCCCCAGCAGTAGCCCCCCAGTAGTACCCGCCCCCAGCTGTAGTAGCCCCCCAGATTTGCATATCTTTGCATTATTTTGCTATTATTATGCTCCCTACTTGTGCGATGCTTTCGGAGCATATAATGTGTAATTTTGTATACCTGTTGTATCCGTAGCTAGGGGGATTTGGTGATTGATCACATGATGTCTGAGAAACATTTCAGCTCCCGCAACGCCGTTCACCTTCCAGAGAGATGATGATTGCTCGGACATGAGCTACAAAGGACGTTATTCCTCTCATACAGCATCAGGACTTTATTGAGCACAAATTGGGGAAATTTACCTTTCTATTTGTTTCCTGTAACAAGTTGGATAAATATGTGAAGGAAACAAAACTGGTCAGCAGGTGTATACAGAAGAGGTATATACTGCCTGCCTGCGCACTGTGTGGATGGAGCTATACGCTATGCGGTGTAGTAAACCTAAGAAAGGCTGTTGGGGTTTAACCTGCCTAAAATCTCTGAAAATCCTTCCTGTCCCTACTCCAAGATCTCTCCCTGAAATTGTCCTGGAGCAGTAAGAATATGGGAGCAGTGAAACCTATTCAGAATAATGGGCAGCTGCCTGTCTGTCTGGGGGAATAAGCAGCTGGTAGCCAACCTATTCACTGTGTGGTCTTGCCTGCCAACAATCAGCTAAATCCTCACTGTCCCTACTCCAATCTCTCTCCCTCACTACCTTCAAGATGGCGTCTGACAACGAGCAGGAAAAGCCAAGTTCTTATAGTTGGAGGTCACATGAGTAAGCCAGCCAATGACTGTAGACGCTGTTCTCGTTGTGCCAGCGTGCTCCTAGGGCCTCTTACATCCCCCTTCATAGTTATTGGCCAGACAAGGTGGGAGGAAGGACAATTTTCTTTACTGCATTTTCGGTTGTGTGCTGGATCGAAAACGAGTATTTTAAATAGTGTGATATTCCATCGAATAGCCACTCGCTCATCTCCAATGACTATGCTTGGTTAGAGTCTAGAGTGTAAATGTAATTTGTTTTATTTCACTTTTTGTACATTGTTATGGGGGCGGCCATCTTGCTTGGGCTGTTCTTAACAGCATTTAGTGACCTGCTTTACAGGAAGCCTCATGGACATAGACGATAACAGACAGACTCTGAGACATTACTGAGCGCGCTCTGTGACCTGTGAAGAGGTCATCCCACAGGGGGCTGCTATTGTCTCCTCTATCTACTGGTGTCACATGACGCTGCAATGCTGTACAGATCACTTTACTGCAGCCTCCTCTTATCACCACAGACACAACAGGAAGTCTCAGCTTAGTGTTACCCCCAGTGGTGAGAATGAGAACTGCAACATATGAAGAATATTTTATAATATAGACAGAAAAATAGAAAATTTGAAAAAATGTCACCAAAAATTCTTGTTTAAAATGTTTAACATAAAAATATAACTTAAAGAACAGATCACTTTGTTATGACACATTCCCTTTAAGGAGCAAAAATGTTGTGCACCCCATATATAACAAACAGTTTAGCTGCAGGCAAAGTCTCCGCCCAATGGAAAGACGACATTCCTGAGCGCGGCGCACGATATACGAGAGACCATTGTCCTCACCGCTCAGCTATGTAACAATGACTGGAAGCCAAACGTGGCCGGACGTAATGAGAGCGGCACAACAAAGCATTCTCACCTCCCTCATCTACAGAGAACGGCCCCTCAGAGCTGGGACACGGCTTGTTACGCAGCAACCCCCCCCCCCCCCCTGAGGTTTATGTTTGATAGAGAAGTCAGGTGTGAACACAGAATTGTTATGGTTACTGCTCTATTAAATGTTATATATATATATACAGCAGTGTATACAGAGGAGATATATATATATACAGCAGTGTATACAGAGGAGATATATATATATATACAGCAGTGTATACAGAGGAGATATATATATATACAGCAGTGTATACAGAGGAGATATATATATATACAGCAGTGTATACAGAGGAGATATATATATATATATATACAGCAGTGTATACAGAGGAGATATATATATATATATAGCAGTGTATACAGAGGAGATATATATATATATATATATACAGCAGTGTATACAGAGGAGATATATATATATATATATACAGCAGTGTATACAGAGGAGATATATATATATATATATATACAGCAGTGTATACAGAGGAGATATATATATATATATAGCAGTGTATACAGAGGAGATATATATATATATATATATACAGCAGTGTATACAGAGGAGATATATATATATATATATATATACAGCAGTGTATACAGAGGAGATATATATATATATATATATACAGCAGTGTATACAGAGGAGATATATATATATATATACAGCAGTGTATACAGAGGAGATATATATATATATATACAGCTCCCGGCCCCTCACCTGGGTATAGCTATAGGATAATAGTAATATATATATACAGCAGTGTATACAGAGGAGATATATATATATATACAGCAGTGTATACAGAGGATATATATATATATATACAGCAGTGTATACAGAGGAGATATATATATATACAGCAGTGTATACAGAGGAGATATATATATATACAGCAGTGTATACAGAGGAGATATATATATATATATATATATACAGCAGTGTATACAGAGGAGATATATATATATATATATATACAGCAGTGTATACAGAGGAGATATATATATATATATATATACAGCAGTGTATACAGAGGAGATATATATATATATATATATATATATATATATATACAGCTCCCGGCCCCTCACCTGGGTATAGCTATAGGATAATAGTAATATATATATACAGCAGTGTATACAGAGGAGATATATATATACATATATATATACACAGCTCCCGGCCCCTCACCTGGGTATGGCTATAGGATAATAGTAATATATATATACAGCAGTGTATACAGAGGAGATATATATATATATATATACAGCAGTGTATACAGAGGAGATATATATATATACAGCAGTGTATACAGAGGAGATATATATATATATATATACAGCTCCCGGCCCCTCACCTGGGTATAGCTATAGGATAATAATAATATATATATATACTCCTCGGCAGCTAGTCCTTCTTATTCTGGGCTATGTGCTTCTATAGGGAGAGGATAGCCCATCTCTCCAATCACATGCACAGGGGGGGGGGTCGCTGACCCCCTTATATTTTCATGTTAGAGACCTCCGGAGACATATAGCGGACACATTGGGCAGCAGATGTTCTTGTGTTGGTTATGTGACCAGTTGGGGGGAGACATTACGTTCGTTCTCCGCTGGGACCCTGGTAGAAAGAGTTAGACACGTCCTGATCTGTTTTCTGATGCTTTTTAAGTCTTTTTTGTGGTGTGAACAGAACTTTGTGTAGAATAGATCTCGTCTTAGCACATAGACAAGATGATCACTTCATGGAGACCTCCGAGGCCTGACGTCCCCTTTGGTATCTGCCAGGCTCCCACAGATCACCACAGATCACCACAGATCGCCACAGATCGCCACAGATCACCACAGATCGCCACAGATCACCACAGATCACCACAGATCACCACAGATCGCTGGGGTTACCATCACCTTGGGATCAGCTGATTGACCTTTCCCACTAGGAGGCTGACGTGTTATGGACGTGTTATGGACGTGTTCTATTTGTGTAAAATATAAACAGCTCTGCCGTCCTTCAGGTGGATTCCAGAATGTTCCTCGGGGGGACACTTGGCTAATGAGGCTTAATGAACTTTGAGAAACTGGTTTAAAGGGTGAGGTGGCTGGAGGGAGAGAGAGGCGACGTTCGGCCGCTCCCTCGGAATGTACCGGCCGCTCCTTCTCACATATCCACCATTGGTTTCAGCACAGCCAGTGCGTTCTTGGTCGGGGACTGATGGAGTCCAGTACTTGAACCCCAAGAGCACGGTCCTTAGGTTGTTGGCCTTGTTGCCTGAACATAAGGTGGAATGGGGGTAGCCCATTGGGGGGCACATTTGATTCAGCCACTTGGCCACAGTAGAACGTCCAATCACCTTTTAAAATGTGTCAAATGTTTTCCCTGCATTTACTATACATGTATGTCTATATACTCAGGGGTCATCTACAAAGGGTCCGCCAGGGTGATTCGCCACTTCTCCCTGATGTACGCAGGAGGGCGGGCCGGGGGGGCTTGGGGGGGTTGCGGCAAGGCGGGGAGGAGGCGTGGCCGCATGAGTAAATCAGGATCTGGCCGGGTTCACATGATCTGGAACACTTCCCTTCACCAACAATGTTAAACTGTGGCTGTTGTTATGAGGTTATGTTTCCACAACATTTTGTCCTGTCCGTTTTTTATAAAGAAATAATGACGTCCATCATTTTACTGTTTAGCCGCCCGTCAGTGCAGTGACAACTGCTGGTCCATTATTCGAGGTGGACCGGTCGCCCTTTGCTGTTGATTTAAGATTTTATTGCATGTAGTAAAAGCCGTAAAAAGTAAAAACAGTCAAAGGACGGTGAAAAAAGAAAAACTCTGTGTGAACCACTGAAAAAAAAACGTCCAAAGTTTGCAAAAGACGTCCGACAATAATTGTAATTATCATTATTTTGACGTCCACACAGACAGCATCTGTAATTTTATACATTGTGCGCATTAGACGTCCGTCATTCCTTACAAAGCATTGTAGTCAATAAATCGTGGCAAAAGTGGATGACTTTCCGTTTTTTTAGATCATGTGAACATAGCCAAACTTTCAAAATCTAAATTAACAGTAGATGTGATATAAAGCAGGTCTGAAAATTACATTCATATTATTTTTTTTAGTTATCATGGAAAACACGACATTACCTTCGTTCTGTCTCTTTTTCTCAACCAGCACAAAACGAAAGAGCTTCATGAGATTAAGCCTGGATAATGTAAGTATAGCTGGTATATAGCAGTCAGGAGACTGGACCTGGATACAGTAAGTATAGCTGGTATATAGCAGTCAGGAGACTGGACCTGGATACAGTAAGTATAGCTGGTATATAGCTGCCATCAGGAGACTGGACCTGGATACAGTAAGTATAGCTGTTATATAGCAGTCAGGAGACTGGACCTGGATACAGTAAGTATAGCTGGTATATAGCTGCCTTCAGGAGACTGGGCCTGGATACAGTAAGTATAGCTGTTATATAGCTGCCTTCAGGAGACTGGACCTGGATACAGTAAGTATAGCTGTTATATAGCAGCCTTCAGGAGACTGGACCTGGATACAGTAAGTATAGCTGTTATATAGCTGCCTTCAGGAGACTGGGCCTGGATACAGTAAGTATAGCTGTTATATAGCTGCCTTCAGGAGACTGGACCTGGATACAGTAAGTATAGCTGTTATATAGCAGCCTTCAGGAGACCGGACCTGGATACAGTAAGTATAGCTGTTATATAGCTGCCTTCAGGAGACTGGACCTGGATACAGTAAGTATAGCTGTTATATAGCAGCCTTCAGGAGACTGGACCTGGATACAGTAAGTATAGCTGGTATATAGCAGTCAGGAGACTGGGCCTGGATACAGTAAGTATAGCTGTTATATAGCAGCCTTCAGGGGACTGGACCTGGATACAGTAAGTATAGCTGGTATATAGCAGCCTTCAGGAGACTGGATCTGGATACAGTAAGTATAGCTGGTATATAGCTGCCTTCAGGAGACTGGGCCTGGATACAGTAAGTATAGCTGTTATATAGCTGCCTTCAGGGGACTGGACCTGGATACAGTAAGTATAGCTGTTATATAGCAGCCTTCAGGAGACTGGACCTGGATACAGTAAGTATAGCTGTTATATAGCAGTCTTCAGGAGACTGGACCTGGATACAGTAAGTATAGTTGTTATATAGCAGTCAGGAGACTGGGCCTGGATACAGTAAGTATAGCTGTTATATAGCAGTCAGGAGACTGGACCTGGATACAGTAAGTATAGCTGGTATATAGCAGCCTTCAGGAGACTGGACCTGGATACAGTAAGTATAGCTGGTATATAGCTGCCTTCAGGAGACTGGACCTGGATACAGTAAGTATAGCTGTTATATAGCAGTCAGGGGACTGGACCTGGATACAGTAAGTATAGCTGTTATATAGCTGCCCTCAGGAGACTGGACCTGGATACAGTAAGTATAGCTGGTATATAGCAGTCAGGAGACTGGACCTGGATACAGTAAGTATAGCTGTTATATAGCAGTCAGGAGACTGGGCCTGGATACAGTAAGTATAGTTGTTATATAGCAGTCAGGAGACTGGGCCTGGATACAGTAAGTATAGCTGTTATATAGCTGCCTTCAGGAGACTGGACCTGGATACAGTAAGTATAGCTGGTATATAGCAGTCAGGAGACTGGACCTGGATACAGTAAGTATAGCTGTTATATAGCAGTCAGGGGACTGGACCTGGATACAGTAAGTATAGCTGTTATATAGCTGCCCTCAGGAGACTGGACCTGGATACAGTAAGTATAGCTGTTATATAGCAGTCAGGAGACTGGGCCTGGATACAGTAAGTATAGCTATTATATAGCAGTCAGGAGACTGGACCTGGATACAGTAAGTATAGCTGTTATATAGCAGTCAGGAGACTGGGCCTGGATACAGTAAGTATAGCTGTTATATAGCAGTCAGGAGACTGGGCCTGGATACAGTAAGTATAGCTGTTATATAGAAGCCTTCAGGGGACTGGACCTGGATACAGTAAGTATAGCTGTTATATAGCTGCCTTCAGGAGACTGGACCTGGATACAGTAAGTATAGCTGTTATATAGCAGTCAGGAGACTAGACCTGGATACAGTAAGTATAGCTGTTATATAGCTGCTTTCAGGAGACTGGGCCTGGATACAGTAAGTATAGCTGTTATATAGCAGCCTTCAGGAGACTGGACCTGGATACAGTAAGTACAGCTGTTATATAGCTGCCCTCAGGAGACTGGACCTGGATACAGTAAGTATAGCTGTTATATAGCAGTCAGGAGACTGGGCCTGGATACAGTAAGTATAGCTGTTATATAGCAGTCAGGAGACTGGGCCTGGATACAGTAAGTATAGCTGTTATATAGAAGCCTTCAGGGGACTGGACCTGGATACAGTAAGTATAGCTGTTATATAGCTGCCTTCAGGAGACTGGACCTGGATACAGTAAGTATAGCTGTTATATAGCAGTCAGGAGACTAGACCTGGATACAGTAAGTATAGCTGTTATATAGCTGCCTTCAGGAGACTGGACCTGGATACAGTAAGTATAGCTGTTATATAGGAGCCCTCAGGAGACTGGACCTGGATACAGTAAGTACAGCTGTTATATAGCAGCCTTCAGGAGACTGGACCTGGATACAGTAAGTATAGCTGTTATATAGCAGCCTTCAGGAGACTGGACCTAAAAACAGTAAGTATAGCTGTTATATAGCTGCCTTCAGGACACCGGACCTGGATACAGTAAGTATAGCTGGTATATAGCTGCCTTCAGGAGACTGGACCTGGATACAGTAAGTATAGCTGTTATATAGCAGCCTTCAGGAGACTGGACCTGGATACAGTAAGTATAGCTGTTATATAGCTGCCTTCAGGAGACTGGACCTGGATACAGTAAGTATAGCTGTTATATAGCTGCCTTCAGGAGACAAGCCCTGGATACAGTATGTATAGCTGTTATATAGCAGGAGACTGGACCTGGATACAGTAAATATAGCTGTTATATAGCAGCCATCAGGACACCGGACCTGGATACAGTAAGTATAGCTGTTATATAGCAGCCTTCATGAGATTAAGCCTGGATAAAGTAAGTATAGCTGGTATATAGCTGCCTTCAGGAGACTGGACCTGGATACAGTAAGTATAGCTGTTATATAGCAGTCAGGAGACTGGACCTGGATACAGTAAATATAGCTGTTATATAGCTGCCTTCAGGAGACTAGACCTGGATACAGTAAGTATAGCTGTTATATAGCAGTCAGGAGACTGGACCTGGATACAGTAAGTATAGCTGTTATATAGCTGCCCTCAGGAGACTGGACCTGGATACAGTAAGTATAGCTGTTATATAGCTGCCCTCAGGAGACTGGACCTGGATACAGTAAGTATAGCTGTTATATAGCAGTCAGGAGACTGGACCTGGATACAGTAAGTATAGCTGTTATATAGCTGCCCTCAGGAGACTGGACCTGGATACAGTAAGTATAGCTGTTATATAGCTGCCCTCAGGGGACTGGACCTGGATACAGTAAGTATAGCTGTTATATAGCTGCCCTCAGGAGACTGGACCTGGATACAGTAAGTATAGCTGTTATATAGCAGTCAGGAGACTGGGCCTGGATACAGTAAGTATAGCTGTTATATAGCAGTCAGGAGACTGGGCCTGGATACAGTAAGTATAGCTGTTATATAGAAGCCTTCAGGGGACTGGACCTGGATACAGTAAGTATAGCTGTTATATAGCAGCCTTCAGGAGACTGGACCTGGATACAGTAAGTATAGCTGTTATATAGCTGCCTTCAGGAGACTGGACCTGGATACAGTAAGTATAGCTGTTATATAGCAGTCAGGAGACTAGACCTGGATACAGTAAGTATAGCTGTTATATAGCAGTCAGGAGACTGGACCTGGATACAGTAAGAATAGCTGTTATATAGCAGCCTTCAGGAGACTGGACCTAAATACAGTAAGTATAGCTGTTATATAGCTGCCTTCAGGACACCGGACCTGGATACAGTAAGTATAGCTGGTATATAGCTGCCTTCAGGAGACTGGACCTGGATACAGTAAGTATAGCTGTTATATAGCAGCCTTCAGGAGACTGGACCTGGATACAGTAAGTATAGCTGTTATATAGCTGCCTTCAGGAGACTGGACCTGGATACAGTAAGTATAGCTGTTATATAGCAGCCTTCAGGAGACTGGACCTGGATACAGTAAGTATAGCTGTTATATAGCAGCCTTCAGGAGACTGGACCTGGATACAGTAAGTATAGCTGTTATATAGCAGCCTTTAGGAGACTGGACCTGGATACAGTAAGTATAGCTGTTATATAGCAGCCTTCAGGAGACTGGACCTAAATACAGTAAGTATAGCTGTTATATAGCTGCCTTCAGGACACCGGACCTGGATACAGTAAGTATAGCTGGTATATAGCTGCCTTCAGGAGACTGGACCTGGATACAGTAAGTATAGCTGTTATATAGCAGCCTTCAGGAGACTGGACCTGGATACAGTAAGTATAGCTGTTATATATCTGCCTTCAGGAGACTGGACCTGGATACAGTAAGTATAGCTGTTATATAGCTGCCTTCAGGAGACTGGACCTGGATACAGTATGTATAGCTGTTATATAGCAGGAGACTGGACCTGGATACAGTAAATATAGCTGTTATATAGCAGCCATCAGGACACCGGACCTGGATACAGTAAGTATAGCTGTTATATAGCAGCCTTCATGAGATTAAGCCTGGATAAAGTAAGTATAGCTAGTATATAGCTGCCTTCAGGAGACTGGACCTGGATACACTAAGTATAGCTGTTATATAGCAGCCTTCAGGACACCGGACCTGGATACAGTAAGTATAGCTGTTATATAGCTGCCTTCAGGAGACTGGACCTGGATACAGTAAGTATAGCTGGTATATAGCAGTCAGGAGACTGGGCCTGGATACAGTAAGTACAGCTGTTATATAGCTGCCTTCAGGAGACTGGACCTGGATACAGTAAGTATAGCTGTTATATAGCGACCTTCCGAAGACTGGACCTAGATACATTAAGTATAGCTGTTATATAGCAGCCTTCAGGAGACTGGACCTGGATACAGTAAGTATAGCTGTTATATAGCTGCCTTCAGGAGACTGGACCTGGATACAGTAAGTATAGCTGTTATATAGCTGCCATCAGGAGACTGGACCTGGATACAGTAAGTATAGCTGTTATATAGCTGCCATCAGGAGACTGGACCTGGATACAGTAAGTATAGCTGTTATATAGCAGCCTTCAGGAGACTGGACCTGGATACAGTAAGTATAGCTGTTATATAGCTGCCTTCAGGAGACTGGACCTGGATACAGTAAGTATAGCCGTTATATAGTAACCATCAGGAGACTGGACCTGGATACAGTAAGTATAGCTGTTATATAGCAGCCATCAAGAGACTGGACCTGGATACAGTAAGTACAGCTGTTATATAGCTGCCTTCAGGAGACTGGACCTGGATACAGTAAGTATAGCTGTTATATAGCAGCCTTCAGGAGACTGGACCTAGATACAGTAAGTATAGCTGTTATATAGCTGCCTTCAGGAGACTGGACCTGGATACAGTAAGTATAGCTGTTATATAGCAGCCATCAAGAGACTGGACCTGGATACAGTAAGTATAGCTGTTATATAGCAGCCTTCAGGAGACTGGACCTGGATACAGTAAGTATAGCTGTTATATAGCAGCCATCAAGAGACTGGACCTGGATACAGTAAGTATAGCCGTTATATAGCAGCCTTCAGGAGACTGGACCTGGATACAGTAAGTATAGCTGTTATATAGCTGCCTTCAGGAGACTGGACCTGGATACAGTAAGTATAGCTGTTATATAGCTGCCTTCAGGAGACTGGACCTGGATACAGTAAGTATAGCTGTTATATAGTAACCATCAGGAGACTGGGCCTGGATACAGTAAGTATAGCTGTTATATAGCAGTCAGGAGACTAGACCTGGATACAGTAAGTATAGCTGTTATATAGCAGTCAGGAGACTAGACCTGGATACAGTAAGTATAGCTGTTATATAGCTGCCTTCAGGAGACTGGACCTGGATACAGTAAGTATAGCTGTTATATAGCAGTCAGGAGACTGGACCTGGATACAGTAAGTATAGCTGTTATGTAGCAGTCAGGAGACTGGACCTGGATACAGTAAGTATAGCTGTTATATAGCAGTCTTCAGGAGACTAGACCTGGATACAGTAAGTATAGCTGTTATATAGCAGTCTTCAGGAGACTGGACCTGGATATAGTAAGTATAGCTGTTATATAGCAGGCTTCAGGAGACTGGTCCTGGATACAGTAAGTATAGCTGTTATATAGCTGCCTTCAGGAGACTGGACCTGGATACAGTAAGTATAGCTGGTATATAGCAGTCAGGAGACTGGACCTGGATACAGTAAGTATAGCTGTTATATACAATTTGCAGTCATGCTTTACATCATATCCCCTGCTAAGTTAGATTTTGACAGGGACATTTTAAAAGAAACCAGCAAAAGAACTGTCTGGGTCCAATCCAGAGAAATGCGCATACCCACTATAGACCTATCCATAGCGCTTGGGCTTTAGCTTTCAGCCAATTATGCCCTTCTCTCTTTTTACGAGTATCTACTGCTTAATAATGTTGGCCTTCAGAGTCCATATTTCCGGGGAATGCTTTTATAGGATTTAGGAGTTAATAAAAAGGGCTAGTTATGTATTTCATGTACTGTGGGGAGAGGTAACTTCAAAGATCTATTAAAGCTTTATGTGCATTGGGGTAAAGAATGGCAATGCATTAGGAATAGGTTGCATGATTCTTGCTAAGGACTGTTAAAGCGAATCCGCCTATACATACAAGCAGCGCGCACAATCTAGGCTCTACCATGTACGCTATCAGCTGGCTGCAGTATACCTGTGTGATATGGAGACAGCATCATTACCTATCATGCTGCCTCCATTTTGGTATCCCCGGGGAGCCAAGTGTTATTAGCTAGTGCAGATGTTAGGGTACCGCTGCGGAACTTGGTTACACCAATACATGCCTGGTAAAGGTTGGTGTAGAGCGGAGGAACCATAGAGGCCAGCAAGTACTAAAAGAGGCAAAATGTTTACTTGACTTCTTAACCCCTTAATCTATTTTGACATCCAGGGATGTCACTATAGGTTAAGGGAAGATAAAAAAAAAGGGCTCACCACATGATTCCAAGGACCGCAGCTATTAGTCAGCACAGTCTGATCGCCACTCTAGCTAATTAACCAGCTCCTGACTGGCTGGTGTCCCGGGGAGCGGTTCTGTATTACAGGCTCCTGACTGGGTGGTGTCCTGGGGAGTGTTTCTGTATTATGGGCCCCTGACTGGTTGGTGTCCCGGGGAGTGGTTCTGTAATATGGGCCCCTGATTGGGTGGTGTCCTGGGGAGCGGTTCTGTAATATGGGCTCCTGACTGGGTGGTGTCCCGGGGAGTGGTTCTGTAATATGGGCTCCTGACTATGCGGTGTCCCGGGGAGCGGTTCTGTATTACAGGCTCCTGACTGGCTGGTGTCCTGGGGAGTGGTTCTGTATTACAGGCTCCTGACTGGGTGGTGTCCTGGGGAGCGGTTCTGTAATATGGTCTCCTGACTGGCTGATGTCCCGGGGAGTGGTTCTGTATTACAGGCTCCTGACTGGCTGGTGTCCTGGGGAGTGGTTCTGTATTACAGGCTCCTGACTGGCTGGTGTCCTGGGGAGTGGTTCTGTATTACGGGCTCCTGATTGGCTGGTGTCCCGGGGAGTGGTTCTGTATTACGGGCTCCTGACTGGCTGGTGTCCCGGGGAGTGGTTCTGTAATATGGGCTGCTGACTGGCTGGTGTCCCGGGGAGTGGTTCTGTAATATGGGCTCCTGACTGGCTGGTGTCCTGGGGAGTGGTTCTGTAATATGGGCTCCTGACTGGGTGGTGTCCCGGGGAGTGGTTCTGTAATATGGGCTCCTGACTGGGTGGTGTCCCGGGGAGTGGTTCTGTAATATGGGCTCCTGACTGGGTGGTGTCCCGGGGAGTGGTTCTGTAATATGGGCTCCTGACTGGGTGGTGTCCCGTGGGGAGTGGTTCTGTATTACGGGCTCCTGACTGGCTGGTGTCCTGGGGAGCAGTTCTGCAATATGGGCTCCTGACTGGCTGGTGTCCTGGGGAGCAGTTCTGTAATATGGGCTCCTGACTGGGTGGTGTCCCGTGGGGAGTGGTTCTGTATTACGGGCTCCTGACTGGCTGGTGTCCTGGGGAGCAGTTCTGTATTACAGGCTCCTGACTGGGTGGTGTCCCGGGGAGTGGTTCTGTAATATGGGCTCCTGACTGGCTGGTGTCCCAGGGAGTGGTTCTGTATTACAGGCTCCTGACTGGCTGGTGTCCCAGAGAGTGGTTCCATATTACAGGCTCCTGACTGGCTGGTGTCCTGGGGAGTGGTTCTGTATTACAGGCTCCTGACTGGCTGGTGTTCCAAGGAATGGTTCTGTATTATGGGCTGCTGACTGGCTGGTGTCCTGGGGAATGGTTCTGTATTATGGGCTGCTGACTGGGCGGTGTCCCGGGGAGTGGTTCTGTATTACAGGCTCCTGACTGGCTGGTGTCCCGGGGAGTGGTTCTGTATTACGGGCTCCTGACTGGCTGGTGTCCTGGGGAGTGGTTCTGTATTACAGGCTCCTGACTGGCTGGTGTTCCAAGGAATGGTTCTGTATTACAGGCTCCTGACTGGGTGGTGTCCTGGGGAGTGGTTCTGTATTACAGGCTCCTGACTGGCTGCTGTCCTGGGGAGGTGTTCTGTAATATGGTCTCCTGACTGGATGGTGTCCTGGGGAGGTGTTCTGTAATATGATCTCCTGACTGGATGGTGTCCTGGGGAGTGGTTCTCCAATATGGTTTCCTGACTGGGCGGTGTTACCGGCAGTAGTTCTGTAGTATTTTGTGTATTACAGGCTCCTGACTGGGCGGTGTATGTGGGAAGTGGTTCTGTAATATGGTCTCCTGACTGGCTAGTGTCCCGGGGAGTGGTTCTGTAATATGGGCTCCTGACTGGATGGTGTTCTGGGGACTGGTTCTGTATTACAGGCTCCTGACTGGCTGGTGTCCTGGGGAGTGGTTCTGTATTACAGGCTCCTGACTGACTGGTGTCCTGGGGAGGTGTTCTGTAATATGGTCTCCTGACTGGATGGTGTCCTGGGGAGTGGTTCTCCAATATGGTTTCCTGACTGGGCGGTGTTCCCGGCAGTGGTTATGTATTACAGGCTCCTGACTGGCTGGTGTCCTGGGAGTGGTTCTGTATTACAGGCTCCTGACTGGCTGGTGCCCCGGGGAGTGGTTATGTAATATGGGCTCCTTACTAGCTGGTGTCCCGGGGACTGGTTCTGTATTACAGGCTCCTGACTGGCTGGTGTCCCGGGGAGTGGTTCTGTATTACAGGCTCCTGACTGGCTGGTGTCCCGGGGAGTGGTTCTGTATTACAAGCTCCTGACTGGCTGGTGTCCCGGGGAGTGGTTCTGTAATATGGGCACCTGACTGGCTGGTGTCCTTGGAAGTGGTTCTGTATTACAGGCTCCTGACTGGCTGGTGTCCTGGGGAGTGGTTCTGTATTACAGGCTCCTGACTGGGTGGTGTCCTGGGGACTGGTTCTGTATTATAGGCTCCTGACTGGCTGGTGTTCCGGGGAGTGGTTCTGTATTACAGGCTCCTAACTGGCTGGTGTCCTGGGGAGTGGTTCTGTATTACAGGCTCCTGACTGGCTGGTGTCCTGGGGAGGTGTTCTGTAATATGATCTCCTGACTGGATGGTGTCCTGGGGAGTGGTTCTCCAATATGGTTTCCTGACTGGGCGGTGTTCCCGGCAGTGGTTCTGTATTACAGGCTCCTGACTGGCTGGTGTCCTGGGGAGTGGTTCTGTATTACAGGCTCCTGACTGGCTGGTGCCCCGGGGAGTGGTTATGTAATATGGGCTCCTTACTAGCTGGTGTCCCGGGGAGGGGTTCTGTATTACAGGCTTCTGACTAGCTGGTGTCCCGGGGAGTGGTTATGTAATATGGGCTCCTTACTAGCTGGTGTCCCGGGGAGTGGTTCTGTATTACAGGCTCCTGACTGGGCGGTGTATGCGGGAAGTGGTTCTGTAATATGTTCTCCTGACTGGCTGGTGTCCCGGGGAGTGGTTCTGTAATATGGGCTCCTGACTGGCTGGTGTCCTGGGGAATGGTTCTGTATTACAGGCTCCTGACTGGCTGGTGTTCCGGGGAATGGTTCTGTATTACAGGCTCCTGACTGGCTGGTGTCCCGGGGAGTGGTTCTGTAATATGGGCTCCTGACTGGCTGGTGTCCTGGGAAATGGTTCTGTAATATGGGCTCCTGACTGGTTGGTATCCTGGGAAGTGGTTCTGTATTACAGGCTCCTTAACTGGCTGGTGTCCCGGGGAGTGGTTCTGTAATTTGGGCTCCTGACTGGTTGGTGTCCCGGGGAGTGGTTCTGTATTACAGGCTCCCCACTGGCTGGTGTCCCGGGGAGTGGTTCTGTAATATGTTCTCCTGACTGTCTGGTCTTCCGAGGAGTGGTTCTTTACTACAGGCTCCTGACCGGCTGGTGTCCTGGGAAGTGGTTCTGTATTACAGGCTCCTGACTGGGCGGTGTATGTGGGAAGTGGTTCTGTAATATGGTCTCCTGACTGGCTAGTGTCCCGGGGAGTGGTTCTGTAATAAGGGCTCCTGACTGGGTGGTGTTCTGGGGACTGGTTCTGTATTACAGGCTCCTGACTGGCTGGTGTCCCGGGGAGTGGTTCTGTAATATGGGCTGCTGACTGGCTGGTGTCCCGGGGAGCGGTTCTGTAATATGGGCTCCTGACTGGCTGGTGTCCCAGGGAGTGGTTCTGTATTACAGGCTCCTGACTGGCTGGTGTCCCGGGGAGTGGATCTGTAATATGGGCTCCTGACTGGGTGGTGTCCTGGGGAGTGGTTCTGTATTACAGGCTCCTGACTGGCTGGTGTTCCAAGGAATGGTTCTGTATTACAGGCTCCTGACTGGATGGTGTTCCGGGGAATGGTCCTGTATTACAGGCTTCTGACTGGCTGGTGTCCTGGGGAGTGGTTCTGTATTAAAGGCTCCTGACTGGATGGTGTCCTGGGGAGTGGTTCTGTATTACAGGCTCCTGACTGGGCGGTGTATGTGGGAAGTGGTTCTGTAATATGGTCTCTTGACTGGCTAATGTCCCGGGGAGTGGTTCTGTAATATGGGCTCCTGACTGGCTGGTGTCCCGGGGAGTGGTTCTGTATTACAGGCTCCTGACTGGCTGGTGTCCCGGGGAGTGGTTCTGTAATATGGGCTCCTGACTGGGTGGTGTCCTGTTGACTGGTTCTGTATTATAGGCTCCTGACTGGCTGGTGTTCCGGGGAGTGGTTCTGTATTACAGGCTCCTGACTGACTGGTGTCCTGGGGAGGTGTTCTGTAATATGGTCTCCTGAATGGATGGTGTCCTGGGGAGTGGTTCTCCAATATGGTTTCCTGACTGGGCGGTGTTCCCGGCAGTGGTTCTGTATTACAGGCTCCTGACTGGCTGGTGTCCTGGGGAGTGGTTCTGTATTACAGGCTCCTGACTGGCTGGTGTCCCAGGGAGTGGTTATGTAATATGGGCTCCTTACTAGCTGGTGTCCCGGGGAGTGGTTCTGTATTACAGGCTTCTGACTGGCTGGTGTCCCGGGGAGTGGTTATGTAATATGGGCTCCTTACTAGTTGGTGTCCCCGGGAGTGGTTCCGTATTACAGGCTCCTGACTGGGCGGTGTATGCGGGAAGTGGTTCTGTAGTATGTTCTCCTGACTGGCTGGTGTCCCGGGGAGTGGTTCTGTAATATGGGCTCCTGACTGGCTGGTGTCCCAGAGAGTGGTTCCGTATTACAGGCTCCTGACTGGCTGGTGTCCCGGGGAGTGGTTCTGTATTACAGGCTCCTGACTGGCTGGTGTCCTGGGGAATGGTTCTGTATTACAGGCTCCTGACTGGCTGGTGTTCCGGGGAATGGTTCTGTATTACAGGCTCCTGACTGGCTGGTGTCCCAGGGAGTGGTTCTGTAATATGGGCTGCTGACTGGCTGGTGTCCTGGGGAATGGTTCTTTAATATGGGCTCCTGACTGGTTGGTATCCTGGGGAGTGGTTCTGTATTACAGGCTCCTGACTGGCTGGTGTCCCAGGGAACGGTTCTGTAATATGGGCTGCTTACTGGCTGGTGTCCTGGGGAATGGTTCTGTAATATGGGCTCCTGACTGGTTGGTATCCTGGGGAGTGGTTCTGTATTACAGGCTCTTGACTGGCTGGTGTCCTGGGGAGTGGTTCTGTATTACAGGCTCCTGACTGGCTGGTGTCCCGGGGAGTGGTTCTGTATTACAGGCTCCTGACTGGGTGGTGTCCCGGGGAGTGGTTCTGTAATATGGGCTGCTGACTGGGTGGTGTTCCGGGGAATGGTTCGGTATTACAGGCTCCTGACTGGGTGGTGTCCTGGGGAATGGTTCTGTAATATGGGCTGCTGACTGGGTGGTGTCCTGGGGAGTGGTTCTGTAATATGGGCTGCTGACTGGGTGGTTCCCGGGGAGTGGTTCAGTATTACAGGCTCCTGACTGGCTGGTGTCCTGGGGAATGGTTCTGTATTATGGGCTGCTGACTGGGCGGTGTCCCGGGGAGTGGTTCTGTATTACAGGCTCCTGACTGGGTGGTGTCACGGGGAGTGGTTCTGTAATATGGGCTCCTGATTGGCTGGTGTCCTGGGGAGTGGTTCTGTATTACAGGCTCCTGACTGGCTGGTGTCCTGGGGAGTGGTTCTGTATTACAGGCTCCTGACTGGGTGGTGTCCCGGGGAGTGGTTCTGTAATATGGGCTCCTGACTGGGTGGTGTCCTGGGGAGTGGTTCTGTATTACAGGCTCCTGACTGGCTGGTGTCCTGGGGAGTGGTTCTGTATTACAGGCTCCTGACTGGGTGGTGTCCTGGGGAATGGTTCTGTAATATGGGCTGCTGACTGGCTGGTGTCCTGGGGAATGGTTCTGTATTATGGGCTGCTGACTGGGTGGTGTCCTGGGGAATGGTTCTGTAATATGGGCTGCTGACTGGCTGGTGTCCTGGGGAGTGGTTCTGTAATATGGGCTCCTGACTGGGTGGTGTTCCGGGGAATGGTTCGGTATTACAGGCTCCTGACTGGGTGGTGTCCTGGGGAGTGGTTCTGTAATATGGGCTGCTGACTGGGTGGTGTCCTGGGGAATGGTTCTGTAATATGGGCTGCTGACTGGGTGGTTCCCGGGGAGTGGTTCTGTATTACAGGCTCCTGACTGGCTGGTGTCCTGGGGAATGGTTCTGTATTACAGGCTCCTGACTGGGTGGTGTCACGGGGAGTGGTTCTGTAATATGGGCTCCTGATTGGCTGGTGTCCTGGGGAGTGGTTCTGTATTACAGGCTTCTGACTGGCTGGTGTCCCGCGGAGTGGTTGTGTAATATGGGCCCCTGACTGGGTGGTGTCCCGTGGGGAGTGGTTGTGTAATATGGGCCCCTGACTGGCTGGTGTCCTGGGGAGTGGTTCTGTATTACAGGCTCCTGACTGGGTGGTGTCCTGGGGAGTGGTTCTGTAATATGGGCCCCTGACTGAGTGGTGTCCCGGGGAGTGGTTCTGTAATATGGGCACCTGACTGGGTGGTGTCCCGGGGAGCGGTTCTGTATTACAGGCTCCTGACTGGCTGGTGTCCTGGGGAGTGGTTCTGTATTACAGGCTCCTGACTGGGTGGTGTCCTGGGGAGCGGTTCTGTAATATGGTCTCCTGACTGGCTGGTGTCCCGGGGAGTGGTTCTGTATTACAGGCTCCTGACTGGCTGGTGTCCTGGGGAGTGGTTCTGTATTACAGGCTCCTGACTGGCTGGTGTCCTGGGGAGTGGTTCTGTATTACGGGCTCCTGACTGGCTGGTGTCCCGGGGAGTGGTTCTGTAATATGGGCTCCTGACTGGGTGGTGTCCCGGGGAGTGGTTCTGTAATATGGGCTCCTGACTGGGTGGTGTCCCGTGGGGAGTGGTTCTGTATTACGGGCTCCTGACTGGCTGGTGTCCTGGGGAGCAGTTCTGTAATATGGGCTCCTGACTGGCTGGTGTCCTGGGGAGCAGTTCTGTAATATGGGCTCCTGACTGGGTGGTGTCCCGTGGGGAGTGGTTCTGTATTACGGGCTCCTGACTGGCTGGTGTCCTGGGGAGCAGTTCTGTATTACAGGCTCCTGACTGGCTGGTGTCCCGGGGAGTGGTTCTGTAATATGGGCTCCTGACTGGGTGGTGTCCCGGGGGGAGCGGTTCTGTAATATGGGCTCCTGACTGGGTGGTGTCCCGGGGAGTGGTTCTGTAATATGGGCTCCTGACTGGCTGGTGTCCCAGGGAGTGGTTCTGTATTACAGGCTCCTGACTGGCTGGTGTCCCAGAGAGTGGTTCCATATTACAGGCTCCTGACTGGCTGGTGTCCTGGGGAGTGGTTCTGTATTACAGGCTCCTGACTGGCTGGTGTTCCAAGGAATGGTTCTGTATTATGGGCTGCTGACTGGCTGGTGTCCTGGGGAATGGTTCTGTATTATGGGCTGCTGACTGGGCGGTGTCCCGGGGAGTGGTTCTGTATTACAGGCTCCTGACTGGCTGGTGTTCCAAGGAATGGTTCTGTATTACAGGCTCCTGACTGGGTGGTGTCCTGGGGAGTGGTTCTGTATTACAGGCTCCTGACTGGCTGCTGTCCTGGGGAGGTGTTCTGTAATATGGTCTCCTGACTGGATGGTGTCCTGGGGAGTGGTTCTCCAATATGGTTTCCTGACTGGGCGGTGTTACCGGCAGTAGTTCTGTAGTATTTTGTGTATTACAGGCTCCTGACTGGGCGGTGTATGTGGGAAGTGGTTCTGTAATATGGTCTCCTGACTGGCTAGTGTCCCGGGGAGTGGTTCTGTAATATGGGCTCCTGACTGGATGGTGTTCTGGGGACTGGTTCTGTATTACAGGCTCCTGACTGGCTGGTGTCCTGGGGAGTGGTTCTGTATTACAGGCTCCTGACTGACTGGTGTCCTGGGGAGGTGTTCTGTAATATGGTCTCCTGACTGGATGGTGTCCTGGGGAGTGGTTCTCCAATATGGTTTCCTGACTGGGCGGTGTTCCCGGCAGTGGTTATGTATTACAGGCTCCTGACTGGCTGGTGTCCTGGGGAGTGGTTCTGTATTACAGGCTCCTGACTGGCTGGTGCACCGGGGAGTGGTTATGTAATATGGGCTCCTTACTAGCTGGTGTCCCGGGGACTGGTTCTGTATTACAGGCTCCTGACTGGCTGGTGTCCCGGGGAGTGGTTCTGTATTACAGGCTCCTGACTGGCTGGTGTCCCGGGGAGTGGTTCTGTATTACAAGCTCCTGACTGGCTGGTGTCCCGGGGAGTGGTTCTGTAATATGGGCACCTGACTGGCTGGTGTCCTTGGAAGTGGTTCTGTATTACAGGCTCCTGACTGGCTGGTGTCCTGGGGAGTGGTTCTGTATTACCGGCTCCTGACTGGGTGGTGTCCTGGGGACTGGTTCTGTATTATAGGCTCCTGACTGGCTGGTGTTCCGGGGAGTGGTTCTGTATTACAGGCTCCTAACTGGCTGGTGTCCTGGGGAGTGGTTCTGTATTACAGGCTCCTGACTGGCTGGTGTCCTGGGGAGTGGTTCTGTAATATGATCTCCTGACTGGATGGTGTCCTGGGGAGTGGTTCTCCAATATGGTTTCCTGACTGGGCGGTGTTCCCGGCAGTGGTTCTGTATTACAGGCTCCTGACTGGCTGGTGTCCTGGGGAGTGGTTCTGTATTACAGGCTCCTGACTGGCTGGTGTCCCGGGGAGTGGTTATGTAATATGGGCTCCTTACTAGCTGGTGTCCCGGGGAGTGGTTCTGTATTACAGGCTTCTGACTAGCTGGTGTCCCGGAGAGCGGTTCTGTATTACAGGCTCCTGACTGGGCGGTGTATGCGGGAAGTGGTTCTGTAATATGTTCTCCTGACTGGCTGGTGTCCCGGGGAATGGTTCTTTAATATGGGCTCCTGACTGGCTGGTATCCTGGGGAGTGGTTCTGTATTACAGGCTCCTGACTGGCTGGTGTTCCGGGGAATGGTTCTGTATTACAGGCTCCTGACTGGCTGGTGTCCCAGGGAGTGGTTCTGTAATATGGGCTCCTGACTGGCTGGTGTCCTGGGAATTGGTTCTGTAATATGGGCTCCTGACTGGTTGGTATCCTGGGAAGTGGTTCTGTATTACAGGCTCCTTAACTGGCTGGTGTCCCGGGGAGTGGTTCTGTAATTTGGGCTCCTGACTGGTTGGTGTCCCGGGGAGTGGTTCTGTATTACAGGCTCCCCACTGGCTGGTGTCCTGGGGAGTGGTTCTGTAATATGTTCTCCTGACTGTCTGGTCTTCCGAGGAGTGGTTCTTTACTACAGGCTCCTGACCGGCTGGTGTCCTGGGAAGTGGTTCTGTATTACAGGCTCCTGACTGGGCGGTGTATGTGGGAAGTGGTTCTGTAATATGGTCTCCTGACTGGCTAGTGTCCCGGGGAGTGGTTCTGTAATAAGGGCTCCTGACTGGGTGGTGTTCTGGGGACTGGTTCTGTATTACAGGCTCCTGACTGGCTGGTGTCCCGGGGAGTGGTTCTGTAATATGGGCTGCTGACTGGCTGGTGTCCCGGGGAGTGGTTCTGTAATATGGGCTCCTGACTGGCTGGTGTCCCAGGGAGTGGTTCTGTATTACAGGCTCCTGACTGGCTGGTGTCCTGGGGAGTGGTTCTGTAATATGGGCTCCTGACTGGGTGGTGTCCTGGGGAGTGGTTCTGTATTACAGGCTCCTGACTGGCTGGTGTTCCAAGGAATGGTTCTGTATTACAGGCTCCTGACTGGATGGTGTTCCGGGGAATGGTCCTGTATTACAGGCTTCTGACTGGCTGGTGTCCTGGGGAGTGGTTCTGTATTACAGGCTCCTGACTGGATGGTGTCCTGGGGAGTGGTTCTGTATTACAGGCTCCTGACTGGGCGGTGTATGTGGGAAGTGGTTCTGTAATATGGTCTCTTGACTGGCTAATGTCCCGGGGAGTGGTTCTGTAATATGGGCTCCTGACTGGCTGGTGTCCCGGGGAGTGGTTCTGTATTACAGGCTCCTGACTGGCTGGTGTCCCGGGGAGTGGTTCTGTAATATGGGCTCCTGACTGGGTGGTGTCCTGTTGACTGGTTCTGTATTATAGGCTCCTGACTGGCTGGTGTTCCGGGGAGTGGTTCTGTATTACAGGCTCCTGACTGACTGGTGTCCTGGGGAAGTGTTCTGTAATATGGTCTCCTGAATGGATGGTGTCCTGGGGAGTGGTTCTCCAATATGGTTTCCTGACTGGGCGGTGTTCCCGGCAGTGGTTCTGTATTACAGGCTCCTGACTGGCTGGTGTCCTGGGGAGTGGTTCTGTATTACAGGCTCCTGACTGGCTGGTGTCCCAGGGAGTGGTTATGTAATATGGGCTCCTTACTAGCTGGTGTCCCGGGGAGTGGTTCTGTATTACAGGCTTCTGACTGGCTGGTGTCCCGGGGAGTGGTTATGTAATATGGGCTCCTTACTAGTTGGTGTCCCCGGGAGTGGTTCCGTATTACAGGCTCCTGACTGGGCGGTGTATGCGGGAAGTGGTTCTGTAGTATGTTCTCCTGACTGGCTGGTGTCCCGGGGAGTGGTTCTGTAATATGGGCTCCTGACTGGCTGGTGTCCCAGAGAGTGGTTCCGTATTACAGGCTCCTGACTGGCTGGTGTCCCAGAGAGTGGTTCCATATTACAGGCTCCTGACTGGCTGGTGTCCTGGGGAATGGTTCTGTATTACAGGCTCCTGACTGGCTGGTGTTCCGGGGAATGGTTCTGTATTACAGGCTCCTGACTGGCTGGTGTCCCAGGGAGTGGTTCTGTAATATGGGCTGCTGACTGGCTGGTGTCCTGGGGAATGGTTCTTTAATATGGGCTCCTGACTGGTTGGTATCCTGGGGAGTGGTTCTGTATTACAGGCTCCTGACTGGCTGGTGTCCCAGGGAACGGTTCTGTAATATGGGCTGCTTACTGGCTGGTGTCCTGGGGAATGGTTCTGTAATATGGGCTCCTGACTGGTTGGTATCCTGGGGAGTGGTTCTGTATTACAGGCTCTTGACTGGCTGGTGTCCTGGGGAGTGGTTCTGTATTACAGGCTCCTGACTGGCTGGTGTCCCGGGGAGTGGTTCTGTATTACAGGCTCCTGACTGGGTGGTGTCCCGGGGAGTGGTTCTGTAATATGGGCTGCTGACTGGGTGGTGTTCCGGGGAATGGTTCGGTATTACAGGCTCCTGACTGGGTGGTGTCCTGGGGAATGGTTCTGTAATATGGGCTGCTGACTGGGTGGTGTCCTGGGGAATGGTTCTGTAATATGGGCTGCTGACTGGGTGGTTCCCGGGGAGTGGTTCTGTATTACAGGCTCCTGACTGGCTGGTGTCCTGGGGAATGGTTCTGTATTATGGGCTGCTGACTGGGCGGTGTCCCGGGGAGTGGTTCTGTATTACAGGCTCCTGACTGGGTGGTGTCACGGGGAGTGGTTCTGTAATATGGGCTCCTGATTGGCTGGTGTCCTGGGGAATGGTTCTGTATTATGGGCTCCTGACTGGGTGGTGTCCCGGGGAGTGGTTCTGTATTACAGGCTCCTGACTGGGTGGTGTCCCGGGGAGTGGTTCTGTAATATGGGCTCCTGATTGGCTGGTGTCCTGGGGAGTGGTTCTGTATTACAGGCTCCTGACTGGCTGGTGTCCTGGGGAGTGGTTCTGTATTACAGGCTCTTGACTGGCTGGTGTCCTGGGGAATGGTTCTGTAATATGGGCTGCTGACTGGCTGGTGTCCTGGGGAATGGTTCTGTATTATGGGCTGCTGACTGGCTGGTGTCCTGGGGAATGGTTCTGTAATATGGGCTGCTGACTGGCTGGTGTCCTGGGGAGTGGTTCTGTAATATGGGCTCCTGACTGGGTGGTGTTCCGGGGAATGGTTCGGTATTACAGGCTCCTGACTGGGTGGTGTCCTGGGGAATGGTTCTGTAATATGGGCTGCTGACTGGGTGGTGTCCTGGGGAATGGTTCTGTAATATGGGCTGCTGACTGGGTGGTTCCCGGGGAGTGGTTCTGTATTACAGGCTCCTGACTGGCTGGTGTCCTGGGGAATGGTTCTGTATTACAGGCTCCTGACTGGGTGGTGTCACGGGGAGTGGTTCTGTAATATGGGCTCCTGATTGGCTGGTGTCCTGGGGAGTGGTTCTGTATTACAGGCTTCTGACTGGCTGGTGTCCCGCGGAGTGGTTGTGTAATATGGGCCCCTGACTGGGTGGTGTCCCGTGGGGAGTGGTTGTGTAATATGGGCCCCTGACTGGCTGGTGTCCTGGGGAGTGGTTCTGTATTACAGGCTCCTGACTGGGTGGTGTCCTGGGGAGTGGTTCTGTAATATGGGCCCCTGACTGAGTGGTGTCCCGGGGAGTGGTTCTGTAATATGGGCCCCTGACTGGGTGGTGTCCTGGGGAGTGGTTCTGTAATATGGGCCCCTGACTGGGTGGTGTCCCGTCGGGAGCGGTTCTGTAATATGGGCTCCTGACTGGGTGGTGTCCCGGGGAGTGGTTCTGTAATATGGGCTCCTGATTGGCTGGTGTTCTGGGGAGTGGTTCTGTATTACAGGCTCCTGACTGGCTGGTGTCCTGGGGAGTGGTTCTGTAATATGGGCTGCTAACTGGCTGGTGTCCTGGGGAATGGTTCTGTATTATGGGCTGCTGACTGGCTGGTGTCCTGGGGAGTGGTTCTGTATTACAGGCTCCTGATTGGTTGGTGTCCTGGGGAATGGTTCTGTATTATGGGCTGCTGACTGGCTGGTGTCCTGGGGAATGGTTCTGTATTACAGGCTCCTGATTGGCTGGTGTCCTGGGGAATGGTTCTGTATTACAGGCTCCTGATTGGTTGGTGTCCTGGGGAATGGTTCTGTATTATGGGCTGCTGACTGGCTGGTGTCCCGGGGAGTGGTTCTGTATTACAGGCTCCTGACTGGCTGGTGTCCCGGGGAGTGGTTCTGTATTACAAGCTCCTGACTGGCTGGTGTCCCGGGGAGTGGTTCTGTAATATGGGCACCTGACTGGCTGGTGTCCTTGGAAGTGGTTCTGTATTACAGGCTCCTGACTGGCTGGTGTCCTGGGGAGTGGTTCTGTATTACAGGCTCCTGACTGGGTGGTGTCCTGGGGACTGGTTCTGTATTATAGGCTCCTGACTGGCTGGTGTTCCGGGGAGTGGTTCTGTATTACAGGCTCCTAACTGGCTGGTGTCCTGGGGAGTGGTTCTGTATTACAGGCTCCTGACTGGCTGGTGTCCTGGGGAGGTGTTCTGTAATATGATCTCCTGACTGGATGGTGTCCTGGGGAGTGGTTCTCCAATATGGTTTCCTGACTGGGCGGTGTTCCCGGCAGTGGTTCTGTATTACAGGCTCCTGACTGGCTGGTGTCCTGGGGAGTGGTTCTGTATTACAGGCTCCTGACTGGCTGGTGCCCCGGGGAGTGGTTATGTAATATGGGCTCCTTACTAGCTGGTGTCCCGGGGAGGGGTTCTGTATTACAGGCTTCTGACTAGCTGGTGTCCCGGAGAGCGGTTCTGTATTACAGGCTCCTGACTGGGCGGTGTATGCGGGAAGTGGTTCTGTAATATGTTCTCCTGACTGGCTGGTGTCCCGGGGAGTGGTTCTGTAATATGGGCTCCTGACTGGCTGGTGTCCTGGGAAATAGTTCTGTATTACAGGCTCCTGACTGGCTGGTGTTCCGGGGAATGGTTCTGTATTACAGGCTCCTGACTGGCTGGTGTCCCAGGGAGTGGTTCTGTAATATGGGCTCCTGACTGGCTGGTGTCCTGGGAAATGGTTCTGTAATATGGGCTCCTGACTGGTTGGTATCCTGGGAAGTGGTTCTGTATTACAGGCTCCTTAACTGGCTGGTGTCCCGGGGAGTGGTTCTGTAATTTGGGCTCCTGACTGGTTGGTGTCCCGGGGAGTGGTTCTGTATTACAGGCTCCCCACTGGCTGGTGTCCTGGGGAGTGGTTCTGTAATATGTTCTCCTGACTGTCTGGTCTTCCGAGGAGTGGTTCTTTACTACAGGCTCCTGACCGGCTGGTGTCCTGGGAAGTGGTTCTGTATTACAGGCTCCTGACTGGGCGGTGTATGTGGGAAGTGGTTCTGTAATATGGTCTCCTGACTGGCTAGTGTCCCGGGGAGTGGTTCTGTAATAAGGGCTCCTGACTGGGTGGTGTTCTGGGGACTGGTTCTGTATTACAGGCTCTGACTGGCTGGTGTCCCGGGGAGTGGTTCTGTAATATGGGCTGCTGACTGGCTGGTGTCCCGGGGAGTGGTTCTGTAATATGGGCTCCTGACTGGCTGGTGTCCCAGGGAGTGGTTCTGTATTACAGGCTCCTGACTGGCTGGTGTCCCGGGGAGTGGATCTGTAATATGGGCTCCTGACTGGGTGGTGTCCTGGGGAGTGGTTCTGTATTACAGGCTCCTGACTGGCTGGTGTTCCAAGGAATGGTTCTGTATTACAGGCTCCTGACTGGATGGTGTTCCGGGGAATGGTCCTGTATTACAGGCTTCTGACTGGCTGGTGTCCTGGGGAGTGGTTCTGTATTACAGGCTCCTGACTGGATGGTGTCCTGGGGAGTGGTTCTGTATTACAGGCTCCTGACTGGGCGGTGTATGTGGGAAGTGGTTCTGTAATATGGTCTCTTGACTGGCTAATGTCCCGGGGAGTGGTTCTGTAATATGGGCTCCTGACTGGCTGGTGTCCCGGGGAGTGGTTCTGTATTACAGGCTCCTGACTGGCTGGTGTCCCGGGGAGTGGTTCTGTAATATGGGCTCCTGACTGGGTGGTGTCCTGTTGACTGGTTCTGTATTATAGGCTCCTGACTGGCTGGTGTTCCGGGGAGTGGTTCTGTATTACAGGCTCCTGACTGACTGGTGTCCTGGGGAGGTGTTCTGTAATATGGTCTCCTGAATGGATGGTGTCCTGGGGAGTGGTTCTCCAATATGGTTTCCTGACTGGGCGGTGTTCCCGGCAGTGGTTCTGTATTACAGGCTCCTGACTGGCTGGTGTCCTGGGGAGTGGTTCTGTATTACAGGCTCCTGACTGGGTGGTGTCCCAGGGAGTGGTTATGTAATATGGGCTCCTTACTAGCTGGTGTCCCGGGGAGTGGTTCTGTATTACAGGCTTCTGACTGGCTGGTGTCCCGGGGAGTGGTTATGTAATATGGGCTCCTTACTAGTTGGTGTCCCTGGGAGTGGTTCCGTATTACAGGCTCCTGACTGGGCGGTGTATGCGGGAAGTGGTTCTGTAGTATGTTCTCCTGACTGGCTGGTGTCCCGGGGAGTGGTTCTGTAATATGGGCTCCTGACTGGCTGGTGTCCCAGAGAGTGGTTCCGTATTACAGGCTCCTGACTGGCTGGTGTCCCAGAGAGTGGTTCCATATTACAGGCTCCTGACTGGCTGGTGTCCTGGGGAATGGTTCTGTATTACAGGCTCCTGACTGGCTGGTGTTCCGGGGAATGGTTCTGTATTACAGGCTCCTGACTGGCTGGTGTCCCAGGGAGTGGTTCTGTAATATGGGCTGCTGACTGGCTGGTGTCCTGGGGAATGGTTCTTTAATATGGGCTCCTGACTGGTTGGTATCCTGGGGAGTGGTTCTGTATTACAGGCTCCTGACTGGCTGGTGTCCCAGGGAACGGTTCTGTAATATGGGCTGCTTACTGGCTGGTGTCCTGGGGAATGGTTCTGTAATATGGGCTCCTGACTGGGTGGTATCCTGGGGAGTGGTTCTGTATTACAGGCTCTTGACTGGCTGGTGTCCTGGGGAGTGGTTCTGTATTACAGGCTCCTGACTGGCTGGTGTCCCGGGGAGTGGTTCTGTATTACAGGCTCCTGACTGGGTGGTGTCCCGGGGAGTGGTTCTGTAATATGGGCTGCTGACTGGGTGGTGTTCCGGGGAATGGTTCGGTATTACAGGCTCCTGACTGGGTGGTGTCCTGGGGAATGGTTCTGTAATATGGGCTGCTGACTGGGTGGTGTCCTGGGGAATGGTTCTGTAATATGGGCTGCTGACTGGGTGGTTCCCGGGGAGTGGTTCTGTATTACAGGCTCCTGACTGGCTGGTGTCCTGGGGAATGGTTCTGTATTATGGGCTGCTGACTGGGCGGTGTCCCGGGGAGTGGTTCTGTATTACAGGCTCCTGACTGGGTGGTGTCACGGGGAGTGGTTCTGTAATATGGGCTCCTGATTGGCTGGTGTCCTGGGGAGTGGTTCTGTATTACAGGCTCCTGACTGGCTGGTGTCCTGGGGAGTGGTTCTGTATTACAGGCTCCTGACTGGGTGGTGTCCCGGGGAGTGGTTCTGTAATATGGGCTGCTGACTGGGTGGTGTCCTGGGGAATGGTTCTGTAATATGGGCTCCTGACTGGCTGGTGTCCTGGGGAGTGGTTCTGTATTACAGGCTCTTGACTGGCTGGTGTCCTGGGGAATGGTTCTGTAATATGGGCTGCTGACTGGCTGGTGTCCTGGGGAATGGTTCTGTATTATGGGCTGCTGACTGGGTGGTGTCCTGGGGAATGGTTCTGTAATATGGGCTGCTGACTGGCTGGTGTCCTGGGGAGTGGTTCTGTAATATGGGCTCCTGACTGGGTGGTGTTCCGGGGAATGGTTCGGTATTACAGGCTCCTGACTGGGTGGTGTCCTGGGGAGTGGTTCTGTAATATGGGCTGCTGACTGGGTGGTGTCCTGGGGAATGGTTCTGTAATATGGGCTGCTGACTGGGTGGTTCCCGGGGAGTGGTTCTGTATTACAGGCTCCTGACTGGCTGGTGTCCTGGGGAATGGTTCTGTATTACAGGCTCCTGACTGGGTGGTGTCACGGGGAGTGGTTCTGTAATATGGGCTCCTGATTGGCTGGTGTCCTGGGGAGTGGTTCTGTATTACAGGCTTCTGACTGGCTGGTGTCCCGCGGAGTGGTTGTGTAATATGGGCCCCTGACTGGGTGGTGTCCCGTGGGGAGTGGTTGTGTAATATGGGCCCCTGACTGGCTGGTGTCCTGGGGAGTGGTTCTGTATTACAGGCTCCTGACTGGGTGGTGTCCTGGGGAGTGGTTCTGTAATATGGGCCCCTGACTGAGTGGTGTCCCGGGGAGTGGTTCTGTAATATGGGCCCCTGACTGGGTGGTGTCCTGGGGAGTGGTTCTGTAATATGGGCCCCTGACTGGGTGGTGTCCCGTCGGGAGCGGTTCTGTAATATGGGCTCCTGACTGGGTGGTGTCCCGGGGAGTGGTTCTGTAATATGGGCTCCTGATTGGCTGGTGTTCTGGGGAGTGGTTCTGTATTACAGGCTCCTGACTGGCTGGTGTCCTGGGGAGTGGTTCTGTAATATGGGCTGCTAACTGGCTGGTGTCCTGGGGAATGGTTCTGTATTATGGGCTGCTGACTGGCTGGTGTCCTGGGGAGTGGTTCTGTATTACAGGCTCCTGATTGGTTGGTGTCCTGGGGAATGGTTCTGTATTATGGGCTGCTGACTGGCTGGTGTCCTGGGGAATGGTTCTGTATTACAGGCTCCTGATTGGCTGGTGTCCTGGGGAATGGTTCTGTATTACAGGCTCCTGATTGGTTGGTGTCCTGGGGAATGGTTCTGTATTATGGGCTGCTGACTGGGTGAATTGGCACAGAGGACAGTTTTCTTCACTTCCTGGATTTCTATCAGCTACTAGTGTGGCAGAACCGCACAGATATGGAAATACATTGTATACACACATCTATATAACTTTTAATGTACTTTTAATAGAAAATAAGCTTTCCTTATGTGGAGTTCCCCTTTAAATGTTCGTATGTTCGTACAAACATGATGCTAATTCTTCATGTTCGCCGATCATGAATAATTTGTTTGATGATCGGAATAGTTATAACAATCATTTTCGAACATATTCGAACTTGCGAATGTACGCAATTGTGTAATTAGCGCTGTGCACCTCATAATCTGTACGCATGTGTGTAGACCAAATTATACGCTTCTACTGTATGTTTGTTTATAATTGTTCGAGGAACACAAACCGATCACAATAATTTTTTTTTTTTATGTTCGTGTTCGGGATCTGAACCAAACATCGGGATGTGCGCTCATCACTAGTCGTGACGTCACTTTATTTATTTTTTTTTTGGGGGGGGGGGAGGAATTAAAGCCTGCCCGATCTAGTAAATTAAGGGAAATAGCACTAAGCTGGCCCAAAGCCACTGGCAGCGGGACGTCCTCTAGAGGCCATGATCAATAGTTACCACCAGAGGAATTGAGCAGGTGAATCCCCCCTCCCCCCCCAAGAAAAGTGAAAAGTTGTAAATACATTAAAATGGTGACAAATTAAAAAAAAAAATCATAATACAATTATACAATTTTTCCCATAGTAAACAACCATATAATGTGCTGAGTGTGACCTAGACCGTGGTGTCAGGCCAGTAATGTATCATAGTGCCAGGTCGATGTCACTGTCCACCATCTGTCCACCACATTGCGGATATGACGGGGAGATTAAAAACTATTCAAGCAGAATCTGCAGATCAAAGGCCAAATGGTGCTTCTTCCTCTCTGCGTCCCGCCATGTGCTCAATGTTCTATATTATTGGACACGAGATGAAACCTCTCACAGTCCAGTGCTAAACGAATCCATGAGGTGCCCGAATGCCCAGTGTCTCCCCAGATATGGGCCCAGCAGGTGGTACTCTCATAGCTCCCGGTGCTTGTGCTTCTCCGCCATGAAAAAATGTTTGCATGAATAACTTATGTCCGTGCAAAATAAAAGAAAATACTAATGGTTGTGATGAAGACAGCCACAAGTCAAGCAGAGATGAACCGAGCACAATATATTCCCGCTGAAATGAATGGGGAGTTGGAGGGATCGTGAGGGTAAAAGGCTGGTGGAAACCTGTCTCTAGCCGGCATCTAGTTCCTCTCTCCTACTCCATTCTACATGTTGATGCATCTCCATAGTCTGCAGCGTCTATTACATTGGGTAACGGATTATTGCTTGTGCGATGCATCTGAAAATGTGTCAGGTTCACTTTCCTTTGTCTGCACATGGATTGTGTAGAGAGATTTGGACATCTTTACTCTCAATGGCTGCCACTAGCTCCTCGGACATTGGGTACTCTCTGGACACACCTCACCTGTTGGATGACATATGGACTGTTCCTCAGTGGTTGTGGCTGTATTTTTTACTATAGTATTTGTAATTTCTGCAGGTATATTATCCGCTGTAACATTAGAAAAGGAAGACGTGTCCACCAGCTGTGAACCTTGTTGAGGTCATTCCCCGCCATAGGGCACAGATACATCGAGTAATGATTCCACCTGATTTGCCTGCATTGTCTTTTCTTTATCTTGCCATGAGGCAACAGCTACCCTCAGCTCTTCCAGTTCCTCGGCTGCAGCCTTCACATGATCTTCAAGCATGCCGATAACTGCCCTCTGGTGCTCTACAGTATGCTGAAGAAGCTGGATCTCCTTCTCTGCATCAGAGGATAAGCCTAATAAAGATTCCATAACCCATTCACCTACATCTCTGGTTACTGGGGAGGCCTGGGAAGCAACATCTTTGGTGTTCAGCCTGGATTTGTCGTCCATACTAACATCATCGCCAACTGCTACCGATTTACGAGTCTTCTCTTTCACTGCCGGGTGGCGACCGCATGGTTTTTCACCGGCCACTTTCCTGTTCCCTAAGTTTCTATCTGGATCACTTAGTTTCTCTGTTAACCTTTTTAGCTCTGCTATTTTACTTCTTTTATGTCCTGCAGGTCCTGAATGACTTTTCTGTCCAGACTTCACTTCTTCTTCTTCTTCTTTTCTGTCTTGTTCGTCAATGGTACTTGTTTCTCCACTATTTAAAAGACTGTTTTTCTGTTCCTCCAAATCATAGGTCAGCTTCTTGTTTTTTCTTTCTAGAGTTGAAATCTTCCTTTGTAATGCAGGAATAATCTTCACTTGTTCTTCCAGATCTTTCAACCGCTTTAATGAAGCAGCCATCTGTTCCCGAATGTATTGAAGATGAGCTGGAGAAATGTTGGCAGCAGGGGTACTTCTACCAGAATTTACAGGACTTATTTTCACAGACCCCATGAAACCTTGGCTTGACGTGGCATGAGTTTCTCCCCCTTTGTTCTGGTAGACAGTTAGTGATGTTTGGCTAAGGTTTGGTGAACTTCTACTAGCATTGGTAAGTTTAGAAAGATTGGAAGTCTGGAGAGATCTATCAGAGTAGAAACTTAGCTGGTCTTGTTGAAGTCTTCTGCTAGTCTCCTGTAGAGTTTCCTCAATTCGAGGATTCTTTACCAAGTTCTTTGCTGGTGGAGGTGGAAGGAGTTTAAAATAGGGCGTTGGGGACAATGGGTTGGACTTTCTTAAAGCCAATGTTTCTTTGGTGTGTGAGGAATCGGTTTCTGTTCTACAAGCTGTTAAAAATACAGAATCTGATGTTCCATCTTCACTAAAGTCCAAAGATTCAGTTGAGACCCAAGCACCTGTTTGACTTGAAAGACTTCTTAAAGATGATGTGGACCGACGTGGCACCCTTGGTTTCCGATTGGCTTTCAGTTTCTTTAAGGTGTGACCACTCTGAATATCATCAACATATTTCATAAAATCCAAATCCAACTGGAAGCCATATGGAGTTTCAACAGAGTAAGATGTTTTCTCATTTTCATTCTGGTCCCAGTACAAGAAAGGACCTCCGAGGTCTGTGGAAGTGAAATCACAAGGTTTTATACACTGTAATATAATAATACAATAAACATGCATAGGATTTCTTTGTATTTAACATGATTATTAAGGAAGCATTTTGTCTTGTTTTTTATTGTTCCCCTGGCTGCAGGCTGGCACGTATCCTTACCCATGACGATCAGTGTCCTGTGTCACAGCTCCATTCCCATCCTACAGCATTGCTTGCATCCCACTGGCTGTGAAATAACCGCTTTCCTGACCCCTTTTCTATCTCTTTAGGTCTATTGAAGGTCAGAAGTCAGAGCCGTCCCATAGAGATGTATTGGGTACAATGACTTCCGGCCTCCTGAGCTGCAGAGCTGAAGCTGATGAGGTCACAAGGACGCCCGTGGGATGCAAGTGGCGCCATAGGAAGGGAATGAAGCTGCGCCGTAGGACACCGATCATCATGGGTAAGTATACGTGGCGGCCTGCAGCCGGAGGAACAATTTAAAAAAAAACGGAATGCTTTTTTAACGTCATTCTATTTTTGCCAACATATGGTTGTTAAGAAATGGAGGAAAGCATGGATAACATCCCGCCACAGTCCCTTGTCCATTCTCTCATCCCTAAGACACCTGTAAACAATTATGGGCAATAAACTATCCAAAGTCAACACAATACTCCACAATGTATTCAATGTTTTATTAATCTCTATTAAAAATCACACAAATCCATAAAAAACTCAGAAAGGAGGGAAAAAATAACATCATAGCAGCATAATATGTTATAATATATAATATTTAACTCACTACCGCTCCACTCTGGGTCCCTGGAAAAGCTGGATCCAAACTTATCCAAGTTTTCAAGGACTGGATTCAGCTTTTCCAGGCACCTGTAGAGGAACGGCACGGAGCAGCAGTCAGTTATAAAGCACCCGGGGAGAAGCAGCAGTCAGTTATAAGGCAGCCGGGAGGAGTGGCACTGAGCAGCAGTCAGTTATAAAGCCCCCGGGGAGAAATGCCAGTTAGTTTCAAGGAACCCAGGGAGGAGCAGCACGGAGTAGCAGCCAGGTATAAGACGGCCGGGGAGAAGCAGCACGGAGTAGCAGCCAGGTATAAGACGGCCGGGGAGAAGCAGCACGGAGTAGCAGCCAGGTATAAGACGGCCGGGGAGAAGCAGCACGGAGTAGCAGCCAGGTATAAGACGGCCGGGGAGAAGCAGCACGGAGTACCGGCCAGGTATAAGACGGCCGGGGAGAAGCAGCGCGGAGTAGCAGCCAGGTATAAGACGGCCGGGGAGAAGCAGCACGGAGTAGCAGCCAGGTATAAGACGGACGGGGAGAAGCAGCGCGGAGTAACAGCCAGGTATAAGACGGCCGGGGAGAAGCAGCGCGGAGTAGCAGCCAGGTATAAGACGGCCGGGGAGAAGCAGCGCGGAGTAGCAGCCAGGTATAAGACGGCCGGGGAGAAGCAGCGCGGAGTAGCAGCCAGGTATAAGACGGCCGGGGAGAAGCAGCACGGAGTAGCAGCCAGGTATAAGACGGTCGGGGAGAAGCAGCACGGAGTAGCAGCCAGGTATAAGACGGCCGGGGAGAAGCAGCGCGGAGTAGCAGCCAGGTATAAGACGGCCGGGGAGAAGCAGCGCGGAGTAGCAGCCAGGTATAAGACGGCCGGGGAGAAGCAGCGCGGAGTAGCAGCCAGGTATAAGACGGTCGGGGAGAAGCAGCACGGAGTAGCAGCCAGGTATAAGACGGCCGGGGAGAAGCAGCGCGGAGTAGCAGCCAGGTATAAGACGGCCGGGGAGAAGCAGCGCGGAGTAGCAGCCAGGTATAAGACGTCCGGGGAGAAGCAGCACGGAGTAGCAGCCAGGTATAAGACGGCCGGGGAGAAGCAGCACGGAGTAGCAGCCAGGTATAAGACGGCCGGGGAGAAGCAGCACGGAGTAGCAGTCAGTTATAAGGCAGCCGGGGAGGAGTGGCATGGAACAACAGTCAGTTATAAGGCAGGGGGCACACAGTTACATGGTAATATCAAGGTTTTACAAATCCTTAGTCTGGCAAACATGTTTACAACGCCTGCACTTTGCAACAGGATATCAGGCAATAGCATATTCACCGGGATCCATCCATCTATAGGGGCTGTACAATAGCATATTCACTGGGATCCATCTATCTATAGGGGCTAAGACCAGCACAGGGGATTTCGTCTTGCTATCCCCCCCATAGTGTCTAAGGTTCCTAACAAGTTGTTCCCAATACATCATGCCCCATGTCCCATCCTATAGATACATGCAACCAGCAACAAACTGATAGATCTAATGCCATGGAGGAAAATACCAGACATGGCTTCCCATGTTCCACTGATGGATTTCTTTCCTAGTCCAGTTGGCCCCTGAAGGTTATTTTTGTGTGGGTTGCCTGTTTCCTTCTGTGTTATATTTCTAGAGATGTCTTACTACTGTTTGGCCACAAGATGCCGCTACTAAATATTATGTTTCTCCAGCACATTGAAAGCTATGGGGGTTAATGGACTTTCTTTAGTTTTTGCAGAGTGTGACGGCTGTCCGGTCCCTTCCTTCTGGCCAACCAGAACTCTAGTCTAGTAATTTCTCACTAATCACATGTCAAGTCAGCCACTTCACAGTTCCTCCACCAATGAGGGACCAGCTTACTTGTAACCCTATATATGGGAAGATTGGTCAAGTTTAGTGAGATTAGATTAGACTTAAAACTGAGTGTTCCTGATGAGTTTCCTCAGATCTGGTCATTTTGGCCAGGTTCCCGCTCCTGACAGAGATTGATTCTTTCCTTACATGTTTGAGCCTACAAGATGATGGCCTGATAAAACCCTAAGAGGGGCAACTACCACCCAAGAGACCTAACCTGTCTACATCTGGGGTGACCACGCTCTATTAATTATTCATCAGGAAGTCCTTCAGCTCTTCGGACTATCCCCAGTCATGGCAAAGAGCAGATAAATCCAAAGTGCCCCACTGAACCTTTGCTTGATCTCCTCAGGTAATCGTTAGGGATTAGCTACAGCTTGGGGCCCATTTTCTTGGATCTGGGAGTATGGGTTTCTTCTAGCAAATCTCAAATATTAAGGTGCCCCTGACAGAGTTCTGCACCACCTAGACAGTACCCCCTGGTAGCCCCCAAACAACTCTACAAACCCTAACAAAGAGACTGTACCATGTAAAGCTATCACCCCACTATTTCCAAAGGAACTGGCCATCACACTCAAGCGCAAACCAATTGCTCTAGACTTGTGCCGAGTATCAAGCTGTACTGTCGCTTCAAGAAGTTTCCAGTAAAGCATTCAATGTTAAGTTTATCCTGGACTCTGTGGTTCCTCCGCACTGCAGGGACACCAGGGACTGCCTGCACCTACAACCTATTACCTGGCGTGTGTCGGTATGGGAGGATGCACACCACTCCTGGCCTCCGTGACAAGTGCCGCAGTCGTACCACGACACCAGCCCCGGCAATATCCATCTAGTACCCCCTGGGCCACCCCACTTCTTAGCACTATATACTATTAACATCAGGAGTTAGTTACAATTTGGTCAAAGTCTATAAGACCACAGACCGATTCACGGTTCCTGATTCCCTAACGTAAAATGGCGCAGTACTGCACGGCGACCACCATTGCCAAAGCAACAGTCCCCGAGGAAGGACCGACCCAGCAGTCCGGCAGCCCCTCTACTGCCAGACAACCCTCTGGGCCCTGCAGACACCACGCTGCAGCAAAAAATGGCCGCCACACAGCAGCTAAGAAAGACCTGCAGGAGGAGAGCTGGCCGGGGCAAAAATAGGTGAATGGGTCAGAAAAAAAAACACTTCTCATCATTATATCCAAACATCAGCAGTGTATAAGCCTATACACTCCTGACGTTAGTATTAAAGGGGTATTAAAGGGGTACTCTACTCAAACATAACTTCTAATATACTGCTGCCCATGGTGAGACTAACAATTCCTGCCACACTTGTAATTATCTATTCAGTCTCCTTCCCCCAGTTCTCAGCTGCGGCTTTCTGCTGAGGACACAGAAATCTGTGTGTGAGCCTCTCTCTCTGTCTCTCCCTACTCCCCCTCCATTCTGAGACAGCTAATGTAAACAAGCCCCTGGCTGGCTGTATCTGCAACATTGTAGCTTCTTTGTAATGCTGGGAGGATTAATAACATCAGCAACTTGACTTGTATGGAAGGAATTGTTAGTCTCACCATGGGCAACAACATATCAAAAGTTATGTTTAAGTGGAATACGGCTGAGAAGCGGAGTGTAAGCCGTGTGGATGTGCCGCCATTGATGGATCTACCCCATGCGGAATTTACTGCCTTAGGGTATGTGCACACTGAGCAATTCTCGAGGAATTGTAGCTGAAAGTTTTCAGGCAGAATTTAAGCAGAATTTAAGCCCCCCATTGACTTCTATAGGATTCCTCTAGCAGATCTACAGCAGAAAATTTTGCTCGGAAATTCTGCAGTGTGAACAACAGAGCAGAAAACCCATTGAAAGAGACTTTGCTCTGTACATATTTTACGGGAGGAATTTCAAGCTGAATTCCTCGCCTTTTCCTCAGTGTGCACACAGCCTTACATCACAGTATTAGGAATCTAATGTCGTCTAATGTGTCTAGTTTTTTATTTCCATCGTGTCATTTTATCGTAACTGAGTTACCTGGAAGGTCATTTCTTAGATTAACAGAGTCCGTCATCCCGATGGCTGAGAAATCCCGGTAACAAATGACGTCCAAGCCACCTGTAATACACACAATATAAGCTATACATGTATGTAAAATAAAGAACTCATCAGGCTATGTTCACACAACGTAAAAAAAAAAAAAGAAAGACGTCCGTTATTGGCGAGATTTAGTTGACTGCAATGCATTGAAGTCAATGGAATGACGGACGTCCAATACACACATTGTATAAAATGACGGACATTATCTGCACGCACATCAAAATAATGATCATGACAATTATTTTCGGACGTCTTTTGCAAACAGTGGACGTAATTTTTTATTTGTTCACACACAGTTTTTCTTTTTTTTCACAGTTTTTACTATTAAATTCAATGGACAAAGGGCGATCAGTCCACCTGACCTAGAATAATGGACCGACAGCTGTCACTGCACTGACCGGCGGCCAGACAGCAAAATGATGTCCGACATTTCAACTCAAAATGACAGATGCCATTTTACATGGAGAGGGAAAACTGTTGTGTGAACATAACCATACAATGCAAGGAAGAAGGGTCTGCAGCCAGTCCTAGCGTCATGAAGACCATTGCAGCTGCAGGTTTATAGATGCTCAGGTTCACACTACAAAATAGTCAATTCTTTTGGCGGAGTCCCCGTGACACATTCTATCAAAGGGACAGGCAGAACTTCAGGAAGGGAACTCCGCTTGAAATTCTGTGCAAATTCAGAAGTGTGAACTGACCCTTAGGTCAGTTACAGTATACAAGGCATTACAAAGAAGCTACAATGTTGCAGATAAAGCCTGCCAGGGACCTGTTTACATTAGCTGTCTCAGAAGGGAGGGGGGGAGGAGGGGTAGACAGAGGGAAAGGCACACACAGATTTTTGCATCTTCAGCAGAAAGCAGCAGCTGAGAACTGGGGGAAGGAGACTGAATAGATAATAATGAGTATGGAAGGAATTGTTTGAGTATGAATGTTTGAGTGGAATACCCCTTTAATAAACCAAGAAGACATAAACTTCTGTATTATTTAGATATTTTATATTCATACAGGAACATTTATAAGGATATAACATAACGGACCAATGAAAGAGGGTCCTCCAGGGGCCACTACCTCCTTCAGGGGTCACCATGGCCAGCACAGGCCACCATAATTGACCGCAGAATACAAAAGATGAGACTAGAGACGAGTGAACCTGGAGCAGCTGGAGTCCATCCGAACCCGAACGATCGGCATATGATTAGCGGTGGCTGCTGAAGTTGGATAAAGCTCTAAGGTTGTCTGGAAAACATGGATACAGCCAATAACTACAGCCAATAACTATATCCAATAACTACAGCCAATAACTACAGCCAATAACTATATCCAATAACTATATCCAATAACTACAGCCAATAACTATATCCAATAACTACATCCAATAACTATATCCAATAACTATATCCAATAACTATATCCAATAACTACATCCAATAACTACATCCAATAACTATATCCAATAACTATATCCAATAACTATATCCAATAACTATATCCAATAACTATATCCAATAACTACATCCAATAACTATATCCAATAACTATATCCAATAACTATATCCAATAACTACATCCAATAACTACAGCCAATAACTATATCCAATAACTATATCCAATAACTATATCCAATAACTATATCCAATAACTATATCCAATAACTACATCCAATAACTACATCCAATAACTATATCCAATAACTATATCCAATAACTATATCCAATAACTACAGCCAATAACTATATCCAATAACTATATCCAATAACTACAGCCAATAACTACAGCCAATAACTATATCCAATAACTATATCCAATAACTATATCCAATAACTACAGCCAATAACTACAGCCAATAACTACATCCAATAACTATATCCAATAACTACATCCAATGACTATATCCAATAACTACAGCCAATGACTATATCCAATAACTACAGCCAATGACTATATCCAATAACTACAGCCAATAACTACAGCCAATAACTACAGCCAATGACTATATCCAATAACTACAGCCAATAACTACAGCCAATGACTATATCCAATAACTACAGCCAATGACTATATCCAATAACTACAGGCAATAACTATATCCATGTTTTCCACATAGCCTTAGGGCTTTATCCAAGTTCAGCAGCCACCGCTAATCAAATGCCAAACGTTCAGGTTCGGATCGACTCGAGCATGCTCCAGGTTCACCCATCTCTAGATGAGACCTAAACCGTAACTTCAACTAACCGGGAGTGAAAAGGTAGAAAGGCTATGTTGACACATGGTTAAACAGTAACCGTTGCATAGCAGAAACGTTCTTTTTTTTACAATTGACTTGCAGGTACTGTCGGGTGTGCAGGTACTGTCGGGGTGGAGATACCGTTGGGTGTGGAGATACCGTTGGGTGTGGAGATACCGTTGGGTGTGGAGATACCGTTGGGTGTGGAGATACCGTTGGGTGTGCAGGTATCGTTGGGGTGCAGGTACCTTTGGGTGTGGAGATACCGTTGGGGTGTAGGTACCGTTGGGTGTGGAGATACCGTTGGGTGTGCAGGTACCGTTGGGTGTGGAGATACCGTTGGGTGTGGAGGTACCGTTGGGGTGCAGGTACCATTGGGGTGTAGGTACCGTTGGGTGTGGAGATACCGTTGGGTGTGGAGATACCGTTGGGTGTGGAGATACCGTTGGGTGTGCAGGTATCGTTGGGGTGCAGGTACCTTTGGGTGTGGAGATACCGTTGGGGTGTAGGTACCGTTGGGTGTGGAGATACCGTTGGGTGTGCAGGTACCGTTGGGTGTGGAGATACCGTTGGGTGTGGAGGTACTGTTGGGGTGCAGGTACCATTGGGGTGTAGGTACCGTTGGGTGTGGAGATACTGTTGGGTGTGGAGATACCGTTGGGGTGCAGATACCGTTGGGTGTGGAGATACCGTTGGGTGTGGAGATACCGTTGGGTGTGGAGGTACCGTTGGGTGTGGAGGTACCATTGGGGTGCAGGTACCGTTGGGTGTGGAGATACTGTTGGGTGTGGAGATACCGTTGGGGTGCAGATACCGTTGGGTGTGGAGATACCATTGGGTGTGGAGATACCGTTGGGTGTGGAGATACCGTTGGGTGTGGAGATACCGTTGGGTGTGCAGGTATCGTTGGGGTGCAGGTACTGTTGGGTGTGGAGATACCGTTGGGGTGTAGGTACCGTTGGGTGTGCAGGTACCGTCGGGTGTGCAGGTAGCTTTGGCTGTGCCGGCAAATCAATTAACCATTCACTTCAATGTAAAGTACGGCGTCTGGACGACTTTACATTGTGTGAATAGAGAATATTTCTGGATGCTGTTCAGTGGACAGCGTCCGGAAATAAAATCATGTACATGCCTATTAACACCTGTTCTAAAAAACAGACGTTAAAATAATGGTGTGTGAACACAGCGGACGGCATTGGATTGACTTCAATGCAATGCTGCCCCTCCAGTAAAGAACGGACACTAATTCCATTGCAATCAGCGTCCTTTCTTTACTCAAAAAAAATAAAATGTTTTGTGAACATAGCCAAACTGTGCAAATCTTTCCATTATAATTTTACCTGTCAGTTCCTCTCCTGGGGAGCGGGGGCGCAGCCTAAGCACAGGCCCGGCATGACTGGGTTGGCTGGGGCAGGAAGCAAGAGTAGGGGGTTAAATGAAATGTAGATTCCCCCACTTGATAGTGATATGGTGTTGTTCCCACTGGGGTAGGACCCGGAAAACGCTGGTATATTATTGGGGTGCCTGTTGACTAATTGTTGGCGCGGTGCGGCTAGGGGAAATGTTTCGGCACTGATGATGCTAGATGGCGCCCTGCCAGACCTCCCTTGTTTGTGGATCTGAATGTTATTTATACAGAAGTTATATTCTAGAGATGAGTGAATACAATTCGATCGAGTAGTGTGATGAATACGCGGGAAACATTCGAAAGCCCTCCTATCGCACTTGGCGCTTTTTTAATCCAATCACCATGCAGGGAGGCCGTGAGGGACCCTGGGAGTACACACGCAGCGCCAAAACCTACCCTCATTGGATGGCTGAACCACATGACCTCGAATATTTAATAATTGACTTCCGCCTCTCGACCGCAGATGCCTTTCAGCCTAGTCAGGGAGAGATCCTGGAGCAGGGAGAGATCGGTGTTAGTAGGGAGAGATCCTGGAGCAGGGAGAGATCGGTGTTAGTAGGTTTGGTCAGGCAGGATTACTACACAACCCAGAAGTCCTTCTCAGGGCGAAGATCCAGCGAGAAAGTCATCTCTGCATCCAAAGCTTCTCAGGGCTAAGAAATAGATGATATAACAGCAGCATCAGGTGTATTCATCCCAGGACCCTGTGTGTACAGTGACTTATAGTGTCCCTGGCGTAGCCCACTAAGGGCAGGTAAACGTTATACATATTGTGCCAGTTGACCACTAAAAGGCGAGAGGAAGAGTCCAACTGGAACATCCGCCAGGTCCACGGACAATAAGCCAATGCTGGACAAAATGTGGGACAATTTAATGGCATCCCAGCGCAAAACATCCACAGGGACAAGTATTGGCGGATGTTTAGGGAGAACATGGCAGACCGTGACCCTGTCCTCCCGGATCCCTCGGCACCATACAAGCTGGACACATGGCTGGAGCCGTCTCTCTTTGCTTTGGGGGTGCTGACCGCCTGACGCTTATAAAGATGAACAACAACTGGATAGACCCAGAGTTCTGAACTTGTCCACCACAGTAACGCAGCCAACAGTGAAGTGCCTTGTGCCTTGTGCCCTTCCCCCACACATTACCGCCTAGTATTCCTCCTCAACCTCCTACTTCCTCCTTTACCACTGACTGCACCTGTAGGGCCTACTAGACCCAATTTTTCAGGGGGCTCGCTTCAAGGGCCCCCAAGTGATTTTCAAAAGGAAAAACCTTTTGGGCCTACTATGGCCAATGCTTTCGGGGGCTCAACTCAAGGGCCCCCCCATCTAATTTTTCCAGGGCTTGCTTGATGGTTCTAAACATAATTTTTGGAAGGCTGAGCTGAAGCGCCTGCCTGCTACCTTGTTCTTGGAAGGCTGAGCTGAAGCGCCTGCCTGCTACCTTGTTCTTGGAAGGCTGAGCTGAAGCGTCTGCCTTCTACCTTGTTCTTGGAAGGCTGAGCTGAAGCGTCTGCCTGCTACCTTGTTCTTGGAAGGCTGAGCTGAAGCGTCTGCCTGCTACCTTGTTCTTGGAAGGCTGAGCTGAAGTGCCTGCCTGCTACCTTGTTCTTGGAAGGCTGAGCTGAAACGCCTGCCTGCTACCTTGTTCTTGGAAGGCTGAGCTGAATCGCCTGCCTGCTACCTTGTTCTTGGAAGGCTGAGCTGAATCGCCTGCCTGCTACATTGTTCTTGGAAGGCTGAGCTGAAGTGTCTGTCTGCTACCTTGTTCTTGGAAGGCTGAGCTGAAGCGCCTGCCTTTGAGCATAGTGTATTCAAAAACCAATGGAAGAAACCAATACAAACACTGCATAGAGATCTAAATAATAACACATTTTAATTATAAAATTAGGAAAACAAATAACGAAAAACAGAAATAAACAGGAAAAAAAACATCAAGTTGCCTTTGGCGCAACTTGTCAATCTGTCCCTTGAGATTTCTCAGCCCCGGCTGCACATCCCTTAAGGTGCGCATTGCCCCATATGCCCTCCTAGAGAGGTGGTCTGTCTCCTCCGCCAGCTGGTTGAGGGTCTCTATTACTGTTATGTGATGATTAGAAAACTTCTACAGGTGATGAAAAGCGATCATTTCCATCCTGTAGTTTCTCAGGTTTCTGCCCTTACTATATGCTGGAGGAGTTTGTAGGTAAGGGCCGCGCTTCCGTTGGCTCTGGCGGAAAACGGCCGGACAGTCCCCGAGGGTCGGAGCTAAAAAAGAAAGGCGCAAATTAGCCGATGTTTTCTAGAAAGAAATTGAATCTGCATCCCATGTTATTTTACCGACCATTAGAAGAGGAGCTCGATGCTGGAGGCGTCCTCTGGGGAGATGGGGTCCTTTCTGGCGATGGGGTCAGAGGGGCGGGGCTTATCAGTGGTGGCGGTGTGGGAGGGGCTGTCCTTAGCAGTGTGTGAACTATCCAAAATAAATAAATAAATTGAAACAAAGACCTGCCACACGCTCCCCCGTATCGGCGGCTCTCCTCTTCTCCCTCCGAGCACATGTGGTGTGTAATGCACTCGGCCCGCGCTGCAAGCAGGCTCGGACTGGCCCACAGGGGAGCATGGCAATCCCCCGGTGGGCCCTACCCATTGGTGGGCCCCTGAGCAGGAGGTCTGTATCCCTGTATAGCAGCTTCAGGATGACATATAATCCCCCAGTTACTTTCATTGGACGTCACCTTTCAAGAAACCTTAGTGGGCGGCTGTGCTGTGTGCATAGAGCAGGGATGGGGAACCTTCACCTCTACATCAATTGCAAAACTACAACTCCCATCATGCCTGGACAGCTCCTGTACAACAGAAGAGGGATGGGGAACCTTCAGCCTTCTAGCTCAATCCTTCTATTATGAGAGGAGACCATATGCTGTGGCTGCACATGACCGGTGGAGGGAACATATCATATATGTGAGCCTATGTGTGGGCAATAGGGTGGGGGTTCTGTGGGTACAAAGTAAAAGGGTTGTGAAAGTCCCCAGTATATTAAACACCCCAGTAGCAGATCCCAGTATATTACATATTCCAGTCTCAGGACTCCAGTATATTACACATCCCACTATCAGGCTCACAGCATATTACACATCCCAGTATCACTACTCCAGTATATTACACATCCCAGTATCACTACTCCAGTATATTACACATCCCAGTATCACAACTCCAGTATATTACACATCCCAGTATCACAACTCCAGTATATTACACATCCCAGTATCACAACTCCAGTATATTACACATCCCAGTATCACTACTCCAGTATATTACACATCCCAGTATCAGGACTCCAGTATATTACACATCCCAGTATCAGGACTCCAGTATATTACACATCCCAGTATCACGACTCCAGTATATTACACATCCCAGTATCACGACTCCAGTATATTACACATCCCCGTATCACTACTCCAGTATATTACACATCCCCGTATCACTACTCCAGTATATTACACATCCCAGTATCACCACTCCAGTATATTACACATCCCAGTATCACTACTCCAGTATATTACACATCCCAGTATCACTACTCCAGTATATTACACATCCCAGTATCACTACTCCCGTATATTACACATCCCAGTATCACTACTCCAGTATATTACACATCCCAGTATCAGGACTCCAGTATATTACACATCCCAGTATCACTACTCCAGTATATTACACATCCCAGTATCACTACTCCAGTATATTACACATCCCAGTATCACTACTCCAGTATATTACACATCCCAGTATCACTACTCCAGTATATTACACATCCCAGTATCACTACTCCAGTATATTACACATCCCAGTATCACTACTCCCGTATATTACACATCCCAGTATCACTACTCCCGTATATTACACATCCCAGTATCACTACTCCAGTATATTACACATCCCAGTATCACTACTCCAGTATATTACACATCCCCGTATCACTACTCCAGTATATTACACATCCCCGTATCACTACTCCAGTATATTACACATCCCAGTATCACTACTCCAGTATATTACACATCCCAGTATCACTACTCCAGTATATTACACATCCCAGTATCACTACTCCAGTATATTACACATCCCAGTATCAGGACTCCAGTATATTACACATCCCAGTATCACTACTCCAGTATATTACACATCCCAGTATCACTACTCCAGTATATTACACATCCCAGTATCACTACTCCAGTATATTACACATCCCAGTATCACAACTCCAGTATATTACACATCCCAGTATCAGGACTCCAGTATATTACACATCCCAGTATCACTACTCCAGTATATTACACATCCCAGTATCACTACTCCAGTATATCACACATCCCAGTATCAGGACTCCAGTATATTACACATCCCAGTATCACTACTCCAGTATATTACACATCCCAGTATCACTACTCCAGTATATTACACATCCCAGTATCACTACTCCAGTATATTACACATCCCAGTATCACTACTCCAGTATATTACACACCCCAGTATCACGACTCCAGTATATTACACATCCCAGTATCACTACTCCAGTATATTACACATCCCAGTATCAGGACTCCAGTATATTACACATCCCAGTATCAGGACTCCAGTATATTACACATCCCAGTATCACTACTCCAGTATATTACACACCCCAGTATCAGGACTCCAGTATATCACACATCCCCGTATCACTCCAGTATATTACACATCCCAGTATCAGGACTCCAGTATATTACACATCCCAGTATCAGGACTCCAGCATATTACACATCCCAGTATCACCACTCCAGTATATTACACATCCCAGTATCACTACTCCAGTATATTACACACCCCAGTATCACGACTCCAGTATATTACACATCCCAGTATCACTACTCCAGTATATTACACCCCCCCCCCCCGATCAGGCTCACAGCATATTACTCACCGTGCCGTATCTCTGCAAGTATCCGGGGACTCTTATATTTCAGGTCCAACCATTTTTTTGGATTTGGGTGGGGGTCCTTCTCTTGTTGAGATCCTGCTGGAGGGCACGTACCACCTTTCTTATTATCCGCCTTTAATGTGTATTGGGGTTAGTGACAGGGACACGTTCTGGGCCCATAATCCATTTCATCCATGATTTGGACCATGAGCTTCAGCTCTTCATCGCCAAACGGGACGATCTCCTGGACATTTTTCTCTCTCCTAATCTCTGCTCTGCTGCGGCCTAGCGTTCGTACAGCGTAATGCGTGATGCACGCGAATAACGATGCTCTATGGACGCACATTGGGATCTGTTTTGCTAACTCTTAAGCAAAAGGTTCAGATACGTATATAAAGAAGGCGACCAATAAAGATACAACGCAATTTTATTAAACAAATTATTAAAAAGATCTATAAAAAGGATTATATAGAGATGGTATATCAGAAATACAATAACCAGGTGTTCTTAGTATGAGATTGCGTACACTTTTGCATAGATATGAATACAAAGGTTAAGTACTTACAATATCACTAGTGCATAGTCACATCATCTGTCCTTCTAGTATCAGCCACAAGCAAAGCCGCAAGTGGCCAAAACCAAACATCAGCCGTAAATCGGCGCAAGACAGAGAATAAATCACTACCAGGAACATAACGATACTTCATCTGTCATAGAACTTCAACTGGGGAGAGGCTTCCAGCGATCTGACAGAGACCAAGTCCTGGGCCTACACTATGGAAGCGTCCCGGGCCTACACTATGGAAGCCTCCCGGGCCTACACTATGGAAGCCTCCTGGGCCTACACTATGGAAGCGTCCCGGGCCTACACTATGGAAGCGTCCTGGGCCTACACCATGGAAGCGTCCCGGGCCTACACCATGGAAGCGTCCCGGGCCTACACCATGGAAGCGTCCCGGGCCTTCACCATGGAAGCCTCCCGGGCCTACACCATGGAAGCCTCCCGGGCCTACACCATGGAAGCGCCCTGGGCCTACACTATGGAAGCCTCCTGGGCCTACACCATGGAAGCGTCCTGGGCTTACACCATGGAAGCCTCCTGGGCCTACACTATGGAAGCCTCCTGGGCTTACACCATGGAAGCCTCCTGGGCCTACACTATGGAAGCGTCCTGGGCTTACACCATGGAAGCCTCCTGGGCCTACACTATGGAAGCGTCCTGGGCTTACACCATGGAAGCCTCCTGGGCCTACACCATGGAAGCCTCCTGGGCCTACACTATGGAAGCCTCCTAGGCCTACACCATGGAAGCCTCCTGGGCCTACACTATGGAAGCCTCCTGGGCCTACACTATGGAAGCGTCCTGGGCCTACACCATGGAAGCCTCCTGGGCCTACACTATGGAAGCGTCCAGGGCCTACACCATGGAAGCCTCCTGGGCCTACACTATGGAAGCGTCCTGGGCCTACACCATGGAAGCGTCCCGGGCCTACACTATGGAAGCGTCCTTACCACAGGTCCAAACCTCTCTCCCAGATGGCTGCAGCTCTCAGGTTTTATACAGAGTTAGAATCAATAACTTCATACACTTTAGTGCTGCACTAAGTATAGAATACACAGATCTCTGTCCTGTTTGTATTACCTCCATGTTATAGAATAGAATGGCCAGGTCTAATCCTTAGGAGGACAATACTCACACAATGGGACAATGCGCAGATTAATCCTAAAGCAATGATATGAGGTTTTCTTGTTTAGATGATACTATGCGCTATACTATATATTAGATGATACTATGCGCTATACTATATATTAGATGATACTATGCGCTATACTATATATTAGATGATACTATGCGCTATACTATATATTAGATGATACTATGCGCTATACTATATATTAGATGATACTATGCGCTATACTATATATTAGATGATACTATGCGCTATACTATATATTAGATGATACTATGCGCTATACTATTTTCTGTTGAATCACTGGGACTGGTCAAACGTTCTGTTGGTTCGGCAAACTATCGCCATTGGATCAGTAAAAGCCTTCTTCAAACTTGTTGGATGACCTAGAAGTCTCATGTATACTGTCATCGGGGTCAAATGGAGAATGACACATAAAATGGCCGCCAATATGCTTCAAATAGCCCCCATTTATACCTAGCATTACAGGATCATGTATGTAGGAAATACATAAGAAATACGAAGGAAATGTGTGAACATCGCTGTAAATGTTCGTAAAGAGTTTGGAAATATTTTTCCTTCGCAACTGCAGAGAATGGCATTATACTGCGATTTTGGGGTGTTGGGTCCACCCAGGCATGCTCCCCCTGATGTCACAGTGTCATTCCGGAGGTGTTGGCATCGTTTAGGGAGGTTTCATGGGGGACTTGGTGACCTCCAAGTGGTCGAATTTGGATTTCCATGTGCCGAGAATTTCATTCCCATAGACTATAATAGGATCGAAAAGTCTTGAAAGTCGAATAATTCACTACTTGCTCATCTCCAGTAATGTATAGTAATGTATAGTATAGTATAGTAATGTATAGTACAGTATAGTACAGTATAGTAATGTATAGTATAGTATAGTAATGTATAGTACAGTATAGTACAGTATAGTACAGTACAGTATAGTACAGTACAGTACAGTATAGTACAGTATAGTACAGTAATGTATAGTATAGTAATGTATAGTATAGTAATGTATAGTATAGTAATGTATAGTATAGTACAGTATAGTACAGTACAGTATAGTACAGTACAGTACAGTATAGTACAGTATAGTACAGTAATGTATAGTATAGTAATGTATAGTATAGTAATGTATAGTATAGTAATGTATAGTATAGTACAGTATAGTAATGTATAGTATAGTACAGTACAGTATAGTAATGTATAGTAATGTATAGTAATGTATAGTACAGTATAGTAATGTATAGTAATGTATAGTATAGTATAGTAATGTATAGTAATGTATAGTAATGTATAGTATAGTAATGTATAGTATAGTACAGTATAGTAATGTATAGTATAGTACAGTACAGTATAGTAATGTATAGTAATGTATAGTAATGTATAGTACAGTATAGTAATGTATAGTAATGTATAGTATAGTATAGTAATGTATAGTAATGTATAGTAATGTATAGTATAGTATAGTAATGTATAGTAATGTATAGTATAGTACAGTATAGGATAGTATAGTATAGTAATGTATAGTATAGTACAGTATAGTAATGTATAGTATAGTATAGTACAGTATAGTATAGTAATGTATAGTATAGTAATGTATAGTATAGTACAGTATAGTAATGTATAGTATAGTATAGTACAGTATAGTATAGTAATGTATAGTATAGTAATGTATAGTATAGTATAGTATAGTAATGTATAGTATAGTAATGTATAGTATAGTAATGTATAGTATAGTATAGTAATGTATAGTAATGTATAGTATAGTATAGTAATGTATAGTATAGTAATGTATAGTAATGTATAGTAATGTATAGTAATGTATAGTAATGTATAGTATAGTACAGTATAGTAATGTATAGTATAGTATAGTACAGTATAGTAATGTATAGTATAGTATAGTACAGTATAGTATAGTAATGTATAGTATAGTAATGTATAGTATAGTACAGTATAGTAATGTATAGTATAGTATAGTATAGTATAGTATAGTAATGTATAGTATAGTAATGTATAGTATAGTAATGTATAGTATAGTATAGTAATGTATAGTAATGTATAGTATAGTATAGTAATGTATAGTATAGTAATGTATAGTAATGTATAGTAATGTATAGTAATGTATAGTAATGTATAGTAAAGTATAGTCATGTATAGTAATGTATAGTATAGTAATGTATAGTAATGTATAGTATAGTCATGTATAGTAATGTATAGTATAGTACAGTATAGTAATGTATAGTAATGTATAGTATAGTATAGTAATGTATAGTATAGTATAGTACAGTATAGTAATGTATAGTATAGTATAGTACAGTATAGTAATGTATAGTATAGTATAGTACAGTATAGTATAGTAATGTATAGTATAGTAATGTATAGTATAGTACAGTATAGTAATGTATAGTATAGTATAGTACAGTATAGTATAGTAATGTATAGTATAGTAATGTATAGTATAGTACAGTATAGTAATGTATAGTATAGTATAGTATAGTATAGTATAGTAATGTATAGTATAGTAATGTATAGTATAGTAATGTATAGTATAGTATAGTAATGTATAGTAATGTATAGTATAGTATAGTAATGTATAGTATAGTAATGTATAGTAATGTATAGTAATGTATAGTAATGTATAGTAATGTATAGTACAGTATAGTAATGTATAGTAATGTATAGTATAGTAATGTATAGTACAGTAATGTATAGTATAGTAATGTATAGTAATGTATAGTAATGTATAGTAATGTATAGTAATGTATAGTATAGTATAGTATAGTATAGTACAGTATAGTAATGTATAGTAATGTATAGTAATGTATAGTAATGTATAGTATAGTATAGTATAGTATAGTATAGTAATGTATAGTATAGTATAGTACAGTATAGGATAGTATAGTAATGTATAGTATAGTACAGTATAGTAATGTATAGTATAGTACAGTATAGTATAGTATAGTATAGTAATGTATAGTATAGTATAGTAATGTATAGTACAGTATAGTAATGTATAGTAATGTATAGTAATGTATAGTACAGTATAGTAATGTATAGTAATGTATAGTATAGTAATGTATAGTAATGTATAGTAATGTATAGTAATGTATAGTATAGTAATGTATAGTAAAGTATAGTCATGTATAGTAATGTATAGTAATGTATAGTATAGTAATGTATAGTAATGTATAGTAATGTATAGTAAAGTATAGTAATGTATAGTAAAGTATAGTAATGTATAGTATAGTATAGTATAGTAATGTATAGTAATGTATAGTATAGTATAGTATAGTAATGTATAGTATAGTAATGTATAGTAATGTATAGTATAGTATAGTATAGTAATGTATAGTATAGTAATGTATAGTATAGTACAGTATAGTAATGTATAGTATAGTAATGTATAGTATAGTATAGTATAGTAATGTATAGTACAGTACAGTATAGTAATGTATAGTACAGTAATGTATAGTACAGTACAGTATAGTAATGTATAGTATAGTAATGTATAGTAATGTATAGTACAGTACAGTATAGTAATGTATAGTATAGTAATGTATAGTACAGTACAGTATAGTAATGTATAGTACAGTACAGTATAGTAATGTATAGTATAGTACAGTATAGTAATGTATAGTACAGTACAGTATAGTAATGTATAGTATAGTAATGTATAGTAATGTATAGTATAGTACAGTATAGTAATGTATAGTACAGTACAGTATAGTAATGTATAGTATAGTACAGTATAGTAATGTATAGTATAGTACAGTATAGTAATGTATAGTACAGTACAGTATAGTAATGTATAGTATAGTAATGTATAGTAATGTATAGTATAGTAATGTATAGTATAGTACAGTATAGTATAGTACAGTATAGTAATGTATAGTATAGTATAGTATAGTAATGTATAGTACAGTACAGTATAGTAATGTATAGTATAGTAATGTATAGTAATGTATAGTATAGTACAGTATAGTAATGTATAGTACAGTACAGTATAGTAATGTATAGTATAGTACAGTATAGTAATGTATAGTATAGTACAGTATAGTAATGTATAGTACAGTACAGTATAGTAATGTATAGTATAGTACAGTATAGTAATGTATAGTATAGTACAGTATAGTATAGTATAGTACAGTATAGTATAGTAATGTATAGTATAGTACAGTATAGTATAGTACAGTATAGTAATGTATAGTATAGTAATGTATAGTAATGTATAGTACAGTACCGTATAGTACAGTACAGTATAGTACAGTATAGTACAGTATAGTACCAGTATAGTAATGTCCCTACTAGTATAGCTACAGTATATGGATAGGAATAGTATAGTATAGTATAGTACGAGTTATAGTAATGTTATAGTATAGTAATGTATAGTAATGTAATAGTAATGGTATAGTAATGTATAGTATAGTAATGTATAGTAATGTATAGTAATGTATAGTAATGTATAGTATAGTAATGTATAGTAAAGATAGTCATGTATAGTAATGTATAGTACTGTATAGTATAGTAATGTATAGTAATGTATAGTAATGTATAGTAAAGTATAGTAATGTATAGTAAAGTATAGTAATGTGATAGTATAGTATAGTATAGTAATGTATAGTAATGTATAGTATAGTATAGTATAGTAATGTATAGTATAGTAATGTATAGTCAATGTATAGTATAGTACAGTATAGTAATGTATAGTATAGTAATGTATATGTATAGTAACAGTATAGTAATGTATAGTATAGTACAGTATAGTATAGTATAGTATAGTAATGTATAGTACAGTACAGTATAGTAATGTATAGTACAGTAATGTATAGTACAGTACAGTATAGTAATGTATAGTATAGTAATGTATAGTAATGTATAGTACAGTACAGTATAGTAATGTATAGTATAGTAATGTATAGTACAGTACAGTATAGTAATGTATAGTACAGTACAGTATAGTAATGTATAGTATAGTACAGTATAGTAATGTATAGTACAGTACAGTATAGTAATGTATAGTATAGTAATGTATAGTAATGTATAGTATAGTACAGTATAGTAATGTATAGTACAGTACAGTATAGTAATGTATAGTATAGTACAGTATAGTAATGTATAGTATAGTACAGTATAGTAATGTATAGTACAGTACAGTATAGTAATGTATAGTATAGTAATGTATAGTAATGTATAGTATAGTAATGTATAGTATAGTACAGTATAGTATAGTACAGTATAGTAATGTATAGTATAGTATAGTATAGTAATGTATAGTACAGTACAGTATAGTAATGTATAGTATAGTAATGTATAGTAATGTATAGTATAGTACAGTATAGTAATGTATAGTACAGTACAGTATAGTAATGTATAGTATAGTACAGTATAGTAATGTATAGTATAGTACAGTATAGTAATGTATAGTACAGTACAGTATAGTAATGTATAGTATAGTACAGTATAGTAATGTATAGTATAGTACAGTATAGTATAGTATAGTACAGTATAGTATAGTAATGTATAGTATAGTACAGTATAGTATAGTACAGTATAGTAATGTATAGTATAGTAATGTATAGTAATGTATAGTATAGTACAGTATAGTACAGTACAGTATAGTACAGTATAGTACAGTATAGTACAGTATAGTAATGTATAGTATAGTACAGTATAGGATAGGATAGTATAGTATAGTATAGTACAGTATAGTAATGTATAGTATAGTAATGTATAGTAATGTATAGTACAGTATATAAGATAGTAATGTATAGTATAGTTATGTAATAGTATAGTATAGTAATGTATAGTATGTATAGTACATATAGTAATGTATAGTATAGTAATGTATAGTATAGTATAGTACAGTATAGTAATGTATAGTATAGTAATGTATAGTATAGTATAGTACGTATAGGAATGTATAGTACAGTATGTAGTAGTATGTATAGTAAGTATAGTATAGTATAGTACAGTATAGTAATGTATAGTATGTAATGTATAGTATAGTATAGGTACAGTATAGTAATGTATAGTATAGTAATGTATAGTATAGTATAGTACAGTATAGTATAGTATAGTACAGTATAGTAATGTATAGTAATGTATAGTATAGGATAGTATAGTATTAGCAGTTAGTATAGTACGTATAGAGTATAGTATAGTATAGTATAGTATAGTACAGTATAGTAATGTATAGTACAGTATAGTAATGTATAGTATAGTAATGTATAGTACAGTATAGTAATGTATAGTATAGTATAGTAATGTATAGTATAGTAATGTATAGTATAGTATAGTACAGTATAGTAATGTATAGTACAGTATAGTAATGTATAGTATAGTAATGTATAGTATAGTAATGTATAGTAATGTATAGTACAGTATAGTAATGTATAGTATAGTATAGTACAGTATAGTAATGTATAGTACAGTATAGTAATGTATAGTATAGTATAGTAATGTATAGTATAGTATAGTACAGTATAGTAATGTATAGTACAGTATAGTAATGTATAGTATAGTATAGTAATGTATAGTATAGTAATGTATAGTACAGTATAGTAATGTATAGTATAGTATAGTAATGTATAGTATAGTAATGTATAGTATAGTATAGTACAGTATAGTAATGTATAGTACAGTATAGTAATGTATAGTATAGTATAGTAATGTATAGTATAGTATAGTATAGTAATGTATAGTAATGTATAGTAATGTATAGTATAGTATAGTAATGTATAGTATAGTAATGTATAGTATAGTATAGTACAGTATAGTAATGTATAGTACAGTATAGTAATGTATAGTATAGTATAGTATAGTAATGTATAGTATAGTATAGTATAGTAATGTATAGTACAGTATAGTAATGTATAGTAATGTATAGTACAGTATAGTAATGTATAGTATAGTAATGTATAGTATAGTATAGTACAGTATAGTAATGTATAGTATAGTAATGTATAGTATAGTATAGTACAGTATAGTAATGTATAGTATAGTAATGTATAGTATAGTATAGTACAGTATAGGATAGTATAGTACAGTATAGTAATGTATAGTAATGTATAGTATAGTATAGTATAGTATAGTATAGTACAGTATAGTATAGTATAGTAATGTATAGTATAGTATAGTACAGTATAGGATAGTATAGTAATGTATAGTATAGTACAGTATAGTAATGTATAGTATAGTACAGTATAGTATAGTATAGTATAGTAATGTATAGTATAGTATAGTACAGTATAGGATAGTATAGTAATGTATAGTATAGTACAGTATAGTAATGTATAGTATAGTATAGTACAGTATAGGATAGTATAGTACAGTATAGTAATGTATAGTAATGTATAGTATAGTATAGTATAGTATAGTATAGTACAGTATAGTATAGTATAGTAATGTATAGTATAGTAATGTATAGTATAGTATAGTAATGTATAGTATAGTATAGTATAGTACAGTATAGTACAGTATAGTAATGTATAGTAATGTATAGTACAGTATAGTAATGTATAGTATAGTAATGTATAGTATAGTATAGTAATGTATAGTATAGTATAGTATAGTAATGTATAGTACAGTATAGTAATGTATAGTAATGTATAGTACAGTATAGTAATGTATAGTATAGTAATGTATAGTATAGTATAGTACAGTATAGTAATGTATAGTATAGTAATGTATAGTATAGTATAGTACAGTATAGTAATGTATAGTATAGTAATGTATAGTATAGTATAGTACAGTATAGGATAGTATAGTACAGTATAGTAATGTATAGTAATGTATAGTATAGTATAGTACAGTATAGTAATGTATAGTATAGTAATGTATAGTATAGTATAGTACAGTATAGTAATGTATAGTATAGTAATGTATAGTATAGTATAGTACAGTATAGGATAGTATAGTACAGTATAGTAATGTATAGTAATGTATAGTATAGTATAGTATAGTATAGTACAGTATAGTATAGTACAGTATAGTAATGTATAGTATAGTACAGTATAGTATAGTATAGTAATGTATAGTATAGTACAGTATAGTAATGTATAGTATAGTACAGTATAGTATAGTATAGTATAGTAATGTATAGTATAGTATAGTACAGTATAGGATAGTATAGTAATGTATAGTATAGTACAGTATAGTAATGTATAGTATAGTATAGTACAGTATAGGATAGTATAGTACAGTATAGTAATGTATAGTAATGTATAGTATAGTATAGTACAGTATAGGATAGTATAGTACAGTATAGTACAGTATAGTAATGTATAGTATTGGTATATACAATTCCAATCCACAGGGCAGCAGATGCGGCTTTATTAATGATCATTAAGTTACCGCTATTAGCAGGACAATAGTAGTATAAATAACCATAAAAACTTCATTGTTAACATCGACAGGGTAAATGTATTTCCATCTGCATGTGATATAACAATATATAGTAATAAGGTAACATGAGGGGAATCTATCCAGAACCATATATATATAGATAGATAGATAGATAGGAAATAGATAGGAGATAGATAGATAGATAGATAGATAGATAGATAGATAGATAGATAGATAGATAGATAGATAGGAGATAGATAGGAGATAGATAGATAGGAGATAGATAGATAGATAGGAGATAGATAGGAGATAGATAGATAGATAGATAGATAGATAGATAGGAGATAGATAGATAGGAGATAGATAGGAGATAGATAGGAGATAGATAGGAGATAGATAGATAGATAGGAGATAGATAGATAGATAGAGAGAGACAGAGAGAAAATACGTATATAGAATACCACAGACACCCCAGATATACTATAGTCACCAGATATACTATAGTCACCAGATATACTATAGTCACCTCATATACTATAGCCACCAGATATACTATAGTCACCAGATATACTATAGTCACCAGATATACTATAGTCACCAGATATACTATAGTCACCAGATATACTATAGCCACCAGATATACTATAGCCACCAGATATACTATAGTCACCAGATATACTATAGTCACCAGATATACTATAACCACCAGATATACTATAGTCACCAGATATACTATAGTCACCAGATATACTATAGTCACCAGGTATACTATAGTCACCAGATATACTATAGTCACCTCATATACTATAGCCACCAGATATACTATAGCCACCAGATATACTATAGTCACCAGATATACTATAGTCACCAGATATACTATAGCCACCAGATATACTATAGCCACCAGATATACTATAGCCACCAGATATAGTCACCAGATATACTATAGTCACCAGATATACTATAGTCACCAGATATACTATAGTCACCAGATATACTATTAGCCACCAGATATACTATAGCCACCAGATATACTATAGTCACCAGATATACTATAGTCACCAGCTATACTATAGGTCACCAGATATACTATAGCCACCAGATATACTATAGCCACCAGATATACTATAGTCACCAGGTATACTATAGTCACCTCATATACTATAGCCACCAGATATACTATAGTCACCAGGTATACTATAGTCACCAGATATACTATAGTCACCAGATATACTATAGCCACCAGATATACTATAGTCACCAGATTACTATAGCCACCAGATATACTATAGTCACCAGATATACTATAGTCACCAGATATACTATAGCCACCAGATATACTATAGTCACCAGATATAGCCACCAGATATAGTAGCACCAGATATACTATAGCCCACCAGATATACTATAGTCCACCAGATATACTATAGTCACCAGATATACTATAGTCACCAGATATAGCCACCAGATATAGTCACCAGATATACTATAGTCACCAGATATACTATAGCCACCAGATATACTATTAGTCACCAGATATACTATAGTCCACCAGATACTATAGCCACAGATATACTATAGCCACCAGATATTACTATAGCCACCAGATATACTATAGTCACCAGATATACTATAGCACCAGATATACTATAGTCCACCAGATATACTATAGCCACCAGATATACTATAGTCACCAGATATACTATAGTCTACCAGATATACTATAGTCACCAGATATACTATAGTCACCAGATATACTATAGTCACCAGATATACTATAGTCACCAGATATACTATAGCCACCAGATATTACTATAGTCACCTCAGATATACTATAGTCACCAGATATAATAGCCACCAGATATACTATAGCCACCAGATATACTATAGTCACCAGATATACTATAGTCACCAGATATACTATAGTCACCAGATATACTATTAGTCCACCAGATATACTATAGCCCACCAGATATACTATAGTCCACCAGAGATACTATAGTCACCAGATATACTATAGTCACCAGATATACTATAGCCCACCAGATATACTATAGCCGACCAGATATACTATAGTCACCAGATATAGTCACCAGATATACTATAGTCACCAGATATACTATATAGTCACCAGATATACTATAGCCACCAGATATACTATAGCGACCAGATATACTATAGTCACCAGATATAGTCACCAGATATACTATAGCCACAGATATACTATAGCACCAGATATACTATAGTCACCTCATATACTATAGCCACCAGATATACTATAGTCACCAGATATACTATAGTCACCAGGTATACTATAGTCACCAGGTATACTATAGTCACCAGATATACTATAGCCACCAGATATACTATAGTCACAGAATATACTATAGTCACAGGTATCCTATAGCCACCAGATATACTATAGCCACCAGATATACTATAGTCACCAGATATACTATAGCCACCAGATATACTATAGTCACCAGATATACTATAGCCACCAGATATACTATAGTCACCAGATATAGTCACCAGATATACTATAGTCACCAGATATACTATAGCCACCAGATATACTATAGTCACCAGATATACTATAGCCACCAGATATACTATAGTCACCAGATATACTATAGTCACCTCATATACTATAGCCACCAGATATACTATAGCCACCAGATATAGTCACCAGATATACTATATAGTCACCAGATATCCTATAGTCACCAGATATACTATAGCCACCAGATATACTATAGCCACCAGATATACTATAGCCACCAGATATACTATAGCCACCAGATATACTATAGTCACCAGATATACTATAGTCACCAGATATACTATAGTCACCAGATATACTATAGTCACCAGATATACTATAGTCACCAGATATACTATAGCCACCAGATATACTGATAAGCCACCAGATAGACTATATTCACCGTCATATACGATAGCCACCAGATATACTATAGTCCACCAGATATACTATAGTCCACAGATATACTATAGTCACCAGATATACTATAGTCACCAGATATACTATAGCCACCAGATATACTATAGCCACCAGATATACTATAGCCACCAGATATCCTATAGTCACCAGATATACTATAGCCACCAGATATACTATAGTCACCAGATATACTATAGCGACCAGATATACTATAGCGACCAGATATACTATAGTCCCCAGATATACTCTAGTCACCAGATATACTATAGTCACCTCATATACTATAGTCCACAAGATATACTATAGGCCACCAGATATACTATAGTCACCAGATCATACTATAGTCCACCTAGATATACTATAGCCACCAGATATACTCATAGTCACCAGATATACTATAGTCCACCAGATATACTATAGTCACCAGATATACTATAGTCACCAGATATACTATAGCACCAGATATTACTATAGCACCAGGATATACTATAGTTCACCAGATATACTATAGTCACCTAGATATACTATAGCCACCAGATATACTATAGTCACCAGATATACTATATAGTCACCAGATATACTATAGCCACCAGATATACTATAGCGACCAGATATACTATAGTCACCAGATATAGTCACCAGATATACTATAGCCACCAGATATACTATAGCCACCAGATATACTATAGTCACCTCATATACTATAGCCACCAGATATACTATAGTCAACAGATATACTATAGTCACCAGGTATACTATAGTCACCAGGTATACTATAGTCACCAGATATACTATAGCCACCAGATATACTATAGTCACCAGATATACTATAGTCACCAGGTATACTATAGCCACCAGATATACTATAGCCACCAGATATACTATAGTCACCAGATATACTATAGCCACCAGATATACTATAGTCACCAGATATACTATAGCCACCAGATATACTATAGTCACCAGATATAGTCACCAGATATACTATAGTCACCAGATATACTATAGTCACCAGATATACTATAGCCACCAGATATACTATAGCCACCAGATATACTATAGTCACCAGATATCCTATAGCCACCAGATATACTATAGTCACCAGATATACTATAGTCACCAGATATACTATAGCCACCAGATATAGTCACCAGATATACTATAGTCACCAGATATACTATAGCCACCAGATATAGCCACCAGATATACTATAGTCACCAGATATACTATAGCCACCAGATATACTATAGCCACCAGATATACTATAGTCACCAGATATACTATAGTCACCAGATATACTATAGCCACCAGATATACTATAGTCACCAGATATACTATAGCCACCAGATATACTATAGTCACCAGATATACTATAGTCACCAGATATACTATAGTCACCAGATATACTATAGTCACCTCATATACTATAGCCACCAGATATACTATAGTCACCAGATATACTATAGCCACTAGATATACTATAGCCACCAGATATACTATAGCCACCAGATATACTATAGCCACCAGATATACTATAGTCACCAGATATACTATAGTCACCAGATATACTATAGTCACCTCATATACTATAGCCACCAGATATACTATAGTCACCAGATATACTATAGTCACCAGATATACTATAGTCACCAGATATACTATAGTCACCAGATATACTATAGCCACCAGATATACTATAGCCACCAGATATACTATAGTCACCAGATATACTATAGTCACCAGATATACTATAACCACCAGATATACTATAGTCACCAGATATACTATAGTCACCAGATATACTATAGTCACCAGGTATACTATAGTCACCAGATATACTATAGTCACCTCATATACTATAGCCACCAGATATACTATAGTCACCAGATATACTATAGTCACCAGATATACTATAGCCACCAGATATACTATAGCCACCAGATATACTATAGCCACCAGATATAGTCACCAGATATACTATAGTCACCAGATATACTATAGTCACCAGATATACTATAGTCACCAGATATACTATAGCCACCAGATATACTATAGTCACCAGATATACTATAGTCACCAGATATACTATAGGTCACCAGATATACTATAGCCACCAGATATACTATAGCCACCAGATATACTATAGTCACCAGGTATACTATAGTCACCTCATATACTATAGCCACCAGATATACTATAGTCACCAGGTATACTATAGTCACCAGATATACTATAGTCACCAGATATACTATAGCCACCAGATATACTATAGTCACCAGATATACTATAGCCACCAGATATACTATAGTCACCAGATATACTATAGTCACCAGATATACTATAGCCACCAGATATACTATAGTCACCAGATATAGCCACCAGATATAGTCACCAGATATACTATAGCCACCAGATATACTATAGTCACCAGATATACTATAGTCACCAGATATACTATAGTCACCAGATATAGCCACCAGATATAGTCACCAGATATACTATAGCCACCACATATACTATAGTCACCAGATATACTATAGTCACCAGATATACTATAGCCACCAGATATACTATAGTCACCAGATATACTATAGCCACCAGATATACTATAGCCACCAGATATACTATAGCCACCAGATATACTATAGCCACCAGATATACTATAGTCACCAGATATACTATAGCCACCAGATATACTATAGTCACCAGATATACTATAGCTACCAGATATACTATAGTCACCAGATATACTATAGTCACCAGATATAGTCACCTCATATACTATAGTCACCAGATATACTATAGCCACCAGATATAGTCACCTCATATACTATAGTCACCAGATATACTATAGCCACCAGATATACTATAGCCACCAGATATACTATAGCCACCAGATATACTATAGTCACCTCATATACTATAGCCACCAGATATACTATAGCCACCAGATATACTATAGTCACCAGATATACTATAGCCACCAGATATACTATAGCGACCAGATATACTATAGCCACCAGATATAGTCACCAGATATACTATAGTCACCAGATATAGTCACCAGATATACTATAGTCACCAGATATACTATATAGTCACCAGATATACTATAGCCACCAGATATACTATAGCGACCAGATATACTATAGTCACCAGATATAGTCACCAGATATACTATAGCCACCAGATATACTATAGCCACCAGATATACTATAGTCACCTCATATACTATAGCCACCAGATATACTATAGTCACCAGATATACTATAGTCACCAGGTATACTATAGTCACCAGGTATACTATAGTCACCAGATATACTATAGCCACCAGATATACTATAGTCACCAGATATACTATAGTCACCAGGTATACTATAGCCACCAGATATACTATAGCCACCAGATATACTATAGTCACCAGATATACTATAGCCACCAGATATACTATAGTCACCAGATATACTATAGCCACCAGATATACTATAGTCACCAGATATAGTCACCAGATATACTATAGTCACCAGATATACTATAGTCACCAGATATACTATAGTCACCAGATATACTATAGCCACCAGATATACTATAGTCACCAGATATACTATAGTCACCTCATATACTATAGCCACCAGATATACTATAGCCACCAGATATAGTCACCAGATATACTATATAGTCACCAGATATCCTATAGTCACCAGATATACTATAGCCACCAGATATACTATAGCCACCAGATATACTATAGCCACCAGATATACTATAGCCACCAGATATACTATAGTCACCAGATATACTATAGTCACCAGATATACTATAGTCACCAGATATACTATAGTCACCAGATATACTATAGCCACCAGATATACTATAGCCACCAGATATACTATAGTCACCTCATATACTATAGCCACCAGATATACTATAGCCACCAGATATACTATAGCCACCAGATATACTATAGTCACCAGATATACTATAGTCACCAGATATACTATAGCCACCAGATATACTATAGCCACCAGATATACTATAGCCACCAGATATCCTATAGTCACCAGATATACTATAGCCACCAGATATACTATAGTCACCAGATATACTATAGTCACCAGATATACTATAGCGACCAGATATACTATAGCCACCAGATATACTATAGTCACCAGATATACTATAGTCACCAGATATACTATAGCCACCAGATATACTATAGCCACCAGATATACTATAGTCACCAGATATACTATAGTCACCAGATATACTATAGTCACCAGATATACTATAGTCACCAGATATACTATAGCCACCAGATATACTATAGTCACCAGATATACTATAGTCACCAGATATACTATAGTCACCAGATATACTATAGCCACCAGATATACTATAGCGACCAGATATACTATAGTCACCAGATATAGTCACCAGATATACTATAGTCACCAGATATACTATATAGTCACCAGATATACTATAGCCACCAGATATACTATAGCGACCAGATATACTATAGTCACCAGATATAGTCACCAGATATACTATAGCCACCAGATATACTATAGCCACCAGATATACTATAGTCACCTCATATACTATAGCCACCAGATATACTATAGTCACCAGATATACTATAGTCACCAGGTATACTATAGTCACCAGGTATACTATAGTCACCAGATATACTATAGCCACCAGATATACTATAGTCACCAGATATACTATAGTCACCAGGTATACTATAGCCACCAGATATACTATAGCCACCAGATATACTATAGTCACCAGATATACTATAGCCACCAGATATACTATAGTCACCAGATATACTATAGCCACCAGATATACTATAGTCACCAGATATAGTCACCAGATATACTATAGTCACCAGATATACTATAGTCACCAGATATACTATAGCCACCAGATATACTATAGCCACCAGATATACTATAGTCACCAGATATCCTATAGCCACCAGATATACTATAGTCACCAGATATACTATAGTCACCAGATATACTATAGCCACCAGATATAGTCACCAGATATACTATAGTCACCAGATATACTATAGCCACCAGATATAGCCACCAGATATACTATAGTCACCAGATATACTATAGCCACCAGATATACTATAGCCACCAGATATACTATAGTCACCAGATATACTATAGTCACCAGATATACTATAGCCACCAGATATACTATAGTCACCAGATATACTATAGCCACCAGATATACTATAGTCACCAGATATACTATAGTCACCAGATATACTATAGTCACCAGATATACTATAGTCACCTCATATACTATAGCCACCAGATATACTATAGTCACCAGATATACTATAGCCACTAGATATACTATAGCCACCAGATATACTATAGCCACCAGATATACTATAGCCACCAGATATACTATAGTCACCAGATATACTATAGTCACCAGATATACTATAGCCACCAGATATACTATAGCCACCAGATATACTATAGTCACCAGATATACTATAGTCACCAGGTATACTATAGCCACCAGATATACTATAGTCACCAGATATAGTCACCAGATATACTATAGCCACCAGATATACTATAGTCACCAGATATACTATAGCCACCAGATATACTATAGTCACCAGATATACTATAGCCACCAGATATACTATAGCCACCAGATATACTATAGTCACCAGATATACTATAGTCACCAGATATACTATAGCCACCAGATATACTATAGTCACCAGATATACTATAGTCACCAGGTATACTATAGTCACCTCATATACTATAGCCACCAGATATACTATAGTCACCAGGTATACTATAGTCACCAGATATACTATAGTCACCAGATATACTATAGCCACCAGATATAGTCACCAGATATACTATAGTCACCAGATATACTATAGTCACCAGATATACTATAGTCACCAGATATACTATAGTCACCAGATATACTATAGTCACCAGATATACTATAGCCACCAGATATACTATAGTCACCAGATATACTATAGTCACCAGATATACTATAGTCACCTCATATACTATAGCCACCAGATATACTATAGCCACCAGATATACTATAGCCACCAGATATACTATAGCCACTAGATATACTATAGCCACCAGATATACTATAGTCACCAGATATACTATAGTCACCAGATATACTATAGTCACCAGATATACTATAGTCACCAGATATACTATAGCCACCAGATATACTATAGTCACCAGATATACTATAGTCACCAGATATACTATAGTCACCTCATATACTATAGCCACCAGATATACTATAGCCACCAGATATACTATAGTCACCAGATATACTATAGTCACCAGATATACTATAGTCACCAGGTATACTATAGTCACCTCATATACTATAGCCACCAGATATACTATAGTCACCAGGTATACTATAGTCACCAGATATACTATAGTCACCAGATATACTATAGCCACCAGATATAGTCACCAGATATACTATAGTCACCAGATATACTATAGTCACCAGATATACTATAGCCACCAGATATACTATAGCCACTAGATATACTATAGCCACCAGATATACTATAGTCACCAGATATACTATAGTCACCAGATATACTATAGCCACCAGATATACTATAGTCACCAGATATACTATAGCCACCAGATATACTATAGTCACCAGATATACTATAGTCACCAGATATACTATAGTCACCAGATATACTATAGTCACCAGATATACTATAGTCACCTCATATACTATAGCCACCAGATATACTATAGCCACCAGATATACTATAGTCACCAGATATACTATAGTCACCAGATATACTATAGTCACCAGGTATACTATAGTCACCTCATATACTATAGTCACCAGATATACTATAGTCACCAGGTATACTATAGTCACCTCATATACTATAGCCACCAGATATACTATAGTCACCAGGTATACTATAGTCACCAGATATACTATAGTCACCAGATATACTATAGCCACCAGATATAGTCACCAGATATACTATAGTCACCAGATATACTATAGTCACCAGATATACTATAGCCACCAGATATACTATAGCACTAGATATACTATAGCCACCAGATATACTATAGTCACCAGATATACTATAGTCACCAGATATACTATAGTCACCAGATATACTATAGCCACCAGATATACTATAGTCACCAGATATACTATAGCCACCAGATATACTATAGTCACCAGATATACTATAGTCACCAGATATACTATAGTCACCAGATATACTATAGTCACCAGATATACTATAGTCACCTCATATACTATAGCCACCAGATATACTATAGCCACCAGATATACTATAGTCACCAGATATACTATAGTCACCAGATATACTATAGTCACCAGGTATACTATAGTCACCTCATATACTATAGCCACCCACCAGATATACTATAGTCACCAGATATACTATAGCCACCAGATATACTATAGCCACTAGATATACTATAGCCACCAGATATACTATAGTCACCAGATATACTATAGTCACCAGGTATACTATAGTCACCTCATATACTATAGCCACCAGATATACTATAGTCACCAGATATACTATAGCCACCAGATATACTATAGTCACCAGATATACTATAGCCACCAGATATACTATAGCCACCAGATATACTATAGCCACCAGATATACTATAGTCACCAGATATACTATAGTCACCAGATATACTATAGTCACCAGATATACTATAGTCACCAGATATACTATAGTCACCAGATATACTATAGTCACCTCATATACTATAGCCACCAGATATACTATAGCCACCAGATATACTATAGTCACCAGATATACTATAGTCACCAGATATACTATAGTCACCAGATATACTATAGTCACCAGATATACTATAGTCACCTCATATACTATAGCCACCAGATATACTATAGCCACCAGATATACTATAGCCACCAGATATACTATAGTCACCAGATATCCTATAGCCACCAGATATACTATAGTCACCAGATATACTATAGTCACCAGATATACTATAGCCACCAGATATAGTCACCAGATATACTATAGTCACCAGATATACTATAGCCACCAGATATAGCCACCAGATATACTATAGTCACCAGATATACTATAGCCACCAGATATACTATAGTCACCAGATATACTATAGTCACCAGATATACTATAGTCACCAGGTATACTATAGTCACCAGATATACTATAGTCACCAGATATACTATAGTCACCAGATATACTATAGTCACCAGGTATACTATAGTCACCTCATATACTATAGCCACCAGATATACTATAGTCACCAGATATACTATAGCCACCAGATATACTATAGCCACTAGATATACTATAGTCACCAGGTATACTATAGTCACCTCATATACTATAGCCACCAGATATACTATAGTCACCAGATATACTATAGCCACCAGATATACTATAGTCACCAGATATACTATAGTCACCAGATATACTATAGCCACCAGATATACTATAGCCACCAGATATACTATAGCCACCAGATATACTATAGCCACCAGATATACTATAGTCACCTCATATACTATAGCCACCAGATATACTATAGTCACCAGATATACTATAGTCACCAGATATACTATAGTCACCAGGTATACTATAGCCACCAGATATACTATAGCCACCAGATATACTATAGTCACCAGATATACTATAGCCACCAGATATACTATAGTCACCTCATATACTATAGTCACCAGATATAGTCACCAGATATACTATAGTCACCAGATATACTATAGTCACCAGATATACTATAGCCACCAGATATACTATAGCCACCAGATATACTATAGTCACCAGATATACTATAGCCACCAGATATACTATAGTCACCAGATATAGTCACCAGATATACTATAGTCACCAGATATACTATAGCCACCAGATATACTATAGTCACCAGATATACTATAGCCACCAGATATCCTATAGTCACCAGATATACTATAGTCACCAGATATACTATAGCCACCAGATATACTATAGTCACCAGATATCCTATAGCCACCAGATATAGTCACCAGATATACTATAGTCACCAGATATACTATAGTCACCAGAAATAGTCACCAGATATACTATAGTCACCAGATATACTATAGTCACCAGATATACTATAGTCACCAGATATACTATAGCCACCAGATATACTATAGCCACCAGATATACTATAGCCACCAGATATACTATAGTCACCAGATATACTATAGTCACCAGATATACTATAGCCACCAGATATACTATAGTCACCAGATATACTATAGCCACCAGATATCCTATAGTCACCAGATATACTATAGTCACCAGATATACTATAGCCACCAGATATACTATAGCCACCAGATATACTATAGTCACCAGATATACTATAGTCACCAGATATACTATAGTCACCAGATATACTATAGTCACCAGATATACTATAGCCACCAGATATACTATAGCCACCAGATATACTATAGTCACCAGATATACTATAGCCACCAGATATACTATAGTCACCAGATATACTATAGTCACCAGATATACTATAGCCACCAGATATACTATAGCCACCAGATATACTATAGCCACCAGATATACTATAGCCACCAGATATAGTCACCAGATATACTATAGTCACCAGATATACTATAACCACCAGATATACTATAGTCACCAGATATACTATAGTCACCAGATATAGTCACCAGATATACTATAGTCACCAGATATACTATAGTCACCAGATATACTATAGTCACCAGATATAGTCACCAGATATACTATAGTCACCAGATATACTATAGTCACCAGATATACTATAGCCACCAGATATACTATAGCCACCAGATATAGCCACCAGATATACTATAGTCACCAGATATACTATAGCCACCAGATATAGTCACCAGATATACTATAGCCACCAGATATACTATAGTCACCAGATATACTATAGTCACCAGATATACTATAGTCACCAGATATACTATAGCCACCAGATATAGTCACCAGATATACTATAGCCACCAGATATACTATAGTCACCAGATATACTATAACCACCAGATATACTATAGTCACCAGATATACTATAGCCACCAGATATACTATAGTCACCAGATATAGTCACCAGATATCCTATAGCCACCAGAAATAGTCACCAGATATACTATAGTCACCAGATATACTATAGTCACCAGAAATAGTCACCAGATATACTAGTCACCAGATATACTATAACCACCAGATATACTATAGTCACCAGATATACTATAGTCACCAGATATACTATAGCCACCAGATATACTATAGCCACCAGATATACTATAGCCACCAGATATAGTCACCAGATATACTATAGTCACCAGATATACTATATAGTCACCAGATATACTATAGCCACCAGATATACTATAGTCACCAGATATACTATAGCCACCAGATATACTATAGTCACCAGATATACTATAGCCACCAGATATACTATAGCCACCAGATATACTATAGTCACCAGATATATTATAGTCACCAGATATACTATAGTCACCAGATATACTATAGCCACCAGATATACTATAGCCACCAGATATACTATAGTCACCAGATATACTATAGCCACCAGATATACTATAGTCACCAGATATACTATAGTCACCAGATATACTATAGCCACCAGATATACTATAGTCACCAGATATACTATAGCCACAGGATATACTATAGTCACCAGATATACTATAGCCACCAGATATACTATAGTCACCAGATATACTATAGTCACCAGATATAGTCACCAGATATAGCCACCAGATATACTATATAGCCACCAGATATACTATAGCCACCAGATATACTATAGCCACCAGATATACTATAGTCACCAGATATACTATAGTCACCAGATATACTATAGTCACCAGATATCCTATAGCCACCAGATATAGTCACCAGATATACTATATAGTCACCAGATATACTATAGCCACCAGATATACTATAGTCACCAGATATACTATAGCCACCAGATATACTATAGTCACCAGATATACTATATTCACTCACCTACCTCTTCGCCGCAGTCTATCCTATGGCTTTTAGAATTATTCACAGATTTTCAGCGGTCACACAGAAGACAAGTAGTAATGAAACCTGTAAAACCATCTGTTGTCACAAGAAGTGCGGTTTCCTGAGGATAGGCTCGCTCCTTTCCTTTGGAAAACTCTTCATTGTTGTGGAGTTAGAATCGGATTCCAGCCTGTCAGGAGAATGCGGCCAGCTTCCTGCCGCCATCAAACCTGGAACAATATGGAGGATAAGAAGAGTTAAGCCCCTATAACACGAGGCGATCAGCGGGAGGAAGACGGCACCCAACTCTCATGTCAACGCTCGCTTGCAACTTGTTCCCCACTCTCTGCCGACACTATTACACACGACGAGAGCGAGCGGGGGAGGGGGCTGCATTCATATAATAGGGGCTTTATTGAATAACGTAATCTTCACATACATCTTGTATCTTTTCTTATTCCTGTATGGTGATTCCAAGTAATTGTTCATACTAGGAAGCCCAATCTACAGTCTACTACTACTACAGACCACCACCACCACCACCAATCTACAGTCTACTACAGACCACCACCACCACCAATCTACAGTCTACTACAGACCACCACCACCAATCTACAGTCTACTACAGACCACCACCACCAATCTACAGTCTACTACAGACCACCACCAATCTACAGTCTACTACAGACCACCACCAATCTACAGTCTACTACAGACCACCACCACCACCAATCTACAGTCTACTACAGACCACCACCACCAATCTACAGTCTACTACAGACCACCACCACCACCACTCTACAGTCCAGTTACGCCCAATCTACAGTCTATTACTACTACTAAGCCCGATCTACAGTCGTCTACTACTACTACGAAGCGCAATCTACAGTCTGCTAGTACTATTACTAAGTCCACTCTACATTCTGCTACTACGACTATGCTCAATCTACACTCTACTACTACTACCACTACAATCTACAGTCTACTACTACTACTACTAAGCAGCCCAATATACAGTCTACTACTAAGCCCAATCTACAGTCTATTACTACTACTAAGCCCAATCTACAGTCTACTACTACTACCACTACCAAGCCCAATCTACAGTCTACTACTACTACTACTACTACTACTACAAAGCCCTGTGGGAGTAGCTAGTTAGCTCCATGGGGAAGTCAGTTCAGTTCAGTCTGGTCTAGTCTGAGACACATGTGGTCAGATGCCACTAGAGACACTTAGTTCTTTCAGTACTACTATATCTACTATGAAGTGGTAAACACTACTAAAGGAGAAGAGTGAACCAGTCTAAAACGTGCAGGGATACTTCCTGATACACAAGAGTAACTAGCCTTGATAGGACAAAGCTACCAGAAGGTCTACGTATCGTATCTTGCAGTGCAGATAACTGGGACACCCCCGGGAACTTAACTTCACCCAGATAACCAAGGCTGAGGCTTATATCACCTTAGGACAGCGGTTCCCAACCATGGTGCTGCAGCACACTGGGGCGCCGTGAGAACCCGCCAGGGTTGCCACGGACCCTGGTGGGAATTGTGACACTGTCACTTTAAGTATACCTAGAAGCTGCACCAAATGCTTTCATGTTCTTCCCACTCACTGGGTAAGCGGGCAGAGCATTCAAGTGAACAGAATGTAGGAGCAGGAACTGTTAGCATCCTGCTCCTACATTCAATCCCATGGGCTGCCGTCACTTCATGCCTGCAGCCTATGGGATGCCGGGACGTGATCTCTCCAGCAGGCGTGATGATGTGAAGCCTTGGCACCTGCCAGAGGATCCGTCCCTGTAGCTCAAAGGATGAAATCGGAAGAAGCAGAATAGCTTCTCCCTGTATCCACACAGCACAGATTAGGTGAGTATGAGGTTTGTTTTTTTATTGGTGCATAGCGGATAAGGGGCACAGCATGGGGGATATTATTACTAGGGGCAGAGCAGGGGGTACATTATTACTGTGAGGCACAGCTTGGGGGACATTATTGCTAAGATGGGCAGAGCAGGGGGTACATTATTGCTATGGAGGCCACAGCAGGGGGCATTTTTATGAAGGGCATAACAGGGGGCATTGTTACTAAATAAAGTGCACATTAGGGGGCATTATTCCTATATCAAGGGCTTTGGACACTATTACTATGTGGGGGGCACAGCATGGGGTATTATTACTATATGGAGGGCATATCAGGAGGCATTATTGTATGGGGGTACACAGCAGGGGGCATTATTAGTATATGAGGGAACAGCAGTGAATCCTACATACAGGGGGCAAATCAGGGGACATTATTATTATTCATTGAGGGGCACAGCAGGGGGCAGTGTTACTATTTGGGGGCACAGCAGGGTATACTACATACAGGGGGCAACCCACATACCTACTTGCTTTACTTACTATAACACCAAACAGCACAGTTACTACAGTTTGGGAGATAATATTAAGAAATAAAAGAAAAAAAGCTGCCAGAAATGTGCAGAGCCTAAGATGTTTGTCTGGCAGGGTCTGAACCGATCAACTATAGTGGTGGTCTGGGCCAGATGGAGAGGAAAAGGGAAAGTGATGCCTCAGCTCAAAGAAGACTTCACCAGTGAGTCACTGAATGGTGTTTTTTTGTATTTTGTAGAACGTTATTTGGTAGGGGTGCCCCGAGCTAACTTTTTTTCCCAAGGGGTGCCCCGAGGTGGAAAATGTTGGGAAGCACTGCCCTAGGAGGACGAGTAACTTGACACTGTAGGGCAGAAGGTGGTCAGACTAAAGTATATAAAAGGGTACAAATAAACTTCTTACTCTCAAGTTCCACCAAAGTACATTGCTATATTGGGTTAGGACTCCCTTGACATGCTATGCTTCTCTCTACTCTACTTTCAACTCTTCAAGCACCGCTACAACTACTTATACTCTACTCTACTTTTTAAGTATTGCCTAAGCACAAACAAGTTCAAGCACTAAAGTCAGTGTGAAGATTTATCTATACACACTAGCCGAACACCTTGGGTTATTTTTCCTTCTTTCTGTGGGTGGCGGTACCGATAGTCTGGGTGGGTTAATTGCCACTCAGGACTATTCTGGCAAGAGCCCAAGGGACACAGCCTAGCAGGTCACCGACCATTTGGGGTACACTACAGACCAGCCGTGCTGTGGACTAGCACCGGCGTTACGACATTACCATCACTGGCCGAGTAGTGCACCACACTACTACTACTGAGTCCAATCTACAGTCTACTACTACTACAAAGCCCACTTTGCCGTCTGCTGCACACAAGCCTAGATTCCCAAGATCTGTGGGAAGTTACTGCTTGTTGTGTTGGGATGTCACATGGATCCAGTAGATTTCATTTTTGTTCTTAAGATTCTATTGTTCTTTAGAGCAAAATTGTTTTCAAACTTACTATATTGTATCCTATTTATATCTTCCTTTGATATGTAACTGTATTGTTATTGATAAAATTTGAAAAATCCAATAAAAATATTTGGGAAATTAGAGAAGAGTGAATCATTCATCTAAACAAAACAAAACACAGGCCGCCGACCTTCCAGTGCTGCTCCGCTCCCTGCCACTCCTTCCAGGATGCCAGGAAAAGCTGAATGCAATCCTGGGATACTTCTCCCAGTTTCCCAGGATTGGATCTAGCTTTTCCCGGCACCCGGGGCGGAGCACCAGAAAGCGGAGCAGCACTGAAAGGCCGGCGGCTTCATGATCAGAGGCTTAGCTTCGTTTGCTGTTCTGTAGTTGAAATGTTCTGCAGGAGGCACAAACAATATGTGCAATGGCCAAACCCAGCAGAAAGCCTGAGGCAGGAAGGAGGAGGGGCGGGTTTGCTCTGACATTTCGCAGGCCTTGTAAAAGAATCTCCTGTAAGACGCACACTTCATACCTGGGGATTAGTTTTTGAAGCGTGATTTGGTATCATCATCTAAACAATTTCCCTCAAGCAACAGCACAAAAAGAGGTAACCACCTGCATAGTGACCTCAATTTACAGACCATTCTTCTTGACATATTAAAAAGTATGACAACTGGGAAAGCCACGGGTCACCACACCCAGAGAGATAAAATGGAGGCATAGGTGGTAAGTAGACCCCAGGGCACGAATGCTGGGCAGTCTGTGTGCAGGTCAGGGCGGTTGAGTTAGAAACAGTAGAATAAAAAACAAACAGGTCATGGACCTTTAGTTGTGGGCAGTGATGTGTAGAACAGATTGTCCCTTTAAGAGGCCGTCAGCCACTGCATGCGTCCTGCCAACAGGCAGAGTGACTGGGAGCAGAATGGGAACGTCACTTCAGGTGATAGGGAACCCTCATGTGGCTGATTGAATTTCTATTGAAGAACTTGGGAGGGAAACACCAGAAAAAGGAGAACTCTTCCAGAGACATCATCGCTCTTGTCTCCAGGTTGGATGTAAGCTTGGTAGCTGGGTTCCATTGAAATGAATGGAGTCTAATTACAAACAAAGAGAGATGCTGTCTCTGGAGGAAAGCGGCCATATTTTTCTATCACTTGAGAACCCCTTTAATTTACTACATGAGTTATTAAGAGAATTCTCATTTTCCATTACATGTAACCCTATGTCCACACCTAGTATTTTACCCAGTGTTTCTGTATTTGTAGCCAGGGGCAGGCTGGGCCGGGGGGCATATGCCCAGTCACCCCCCCAGTGCAATTAAGGAGCAGCAGTCAGCTTCCTGTGGGGAAAGCTCACTGAACTTGTTAGATCAGATGCCACACCAGAGGGAGAGGCCGCTGCTTGATCAAGGAGGGGTGAGTATATATATTATATATATATATATATATATATATATATAATTTATTTTTTTTTTTTTCCTTCTTCACATGAATGCTGCAATGGGGGGGGGGGGTAACTAAGGGGCCTACACTATAGGGGACTACATGGGAAGGGCTACTATACTTTAGGGGGCTACATGACAAGGGGCCTATACTATGTGGGGGCTATACTATGTGGGTGCTACATGGGGGTCTATACCATATAGGGGCTACTCTGTGGGGCTTATTCAATGTGGGGGCTTCAAAATGTTGGCTATAGTATGTGGGGGCTACAGAGCATGTGGGGGCTACACTATGTAGGGCCTACACAGGGGGGCTTATACTATGTGGGGGCAAGAAAGGGTCCTATGGTATGTGAGGTCTACACAGGTACTTATACTATGTGGGGGCTACTCTATGGGGCCTATACTATGTGGGGGTTACAAGGGGTGGGGCTACACTACATGGGGCTGCTAAACAGGAAAAGGTGGGCTATACTACATGGGGCTGCTGCATAGGGGAGGGGGCTATACCATATGGGGCTGCTGTACAGGAAGAGGGGGGCTACACTACACTACAGAGGGGGCCTATACTGTATGGGTTTTGCTGCTCAGTGGGGATCTATACAATAGGTAGATTGCTGCACAGTGGGGGGTTGTACTGTATGGCGACTGCTGCACAGAAGGGGTCTATACTATATGAAGACACTAGGGACCTATAGTTTATGCAGGTACAGATGGGGCCTAATACTATGTAGGCTTAGGGAGGAGGCCTATATGGGGCGAAAGAGGGCAAAACTACTATATTGCACCCAGAGGGACCTTATTACTATAGGGGGCATAAAAGAGTGGCCTAATACTGTATGGGGGAACAGCACACAGAGTCCTATTACTATACAGAAGCACAGATGGGGCCCAGTAATATATAAGGAAAAAGGGGGCCTAATAATATATGGCAACAGAGAGGGGCCTGGCTACTAGTGGGAGGCTCAAACTAGGCCTAACTGCACATATGGGGACACAAAGGAGCACTGTAACTGTGTGAAGCAATACACATGAGTATTTTGTATAGAAAATATCATGATGCTGGAATTAGGAGCCTAAAATATTTGTCTGAGAGATCCTATGCAGATGACTGGAGAAGCCTTCATGATAGCCGGGCAATATGGAGAAGAAAAGGAAAAATGAATAACCTTGGTTAGCAAAAACGTCACTTGCAATTCAAGCAGAGTAGACGCCCCCTGCGAGACACTGGATGTAGCTGCACTCTAATCACTTATAACATCTATAGAACCTGTGTAGGCTGGATCAACCTCTATGTGGTCACTGCTTAGGGAGAATATTGGTCTTTTTATATTGGATTTTGTACAATGACAGTACAGTGGTATTATCCCGTTACTGTGCCATGAAGATTAGTAGTGGTCATGGTGTATTATTTGCTCTTTGTATACTGGTATCATTGGTAGTATTTGTGTTTAAATAGTGAATTTTATTCAGTATCAGTATTCAGTTTTTGGAGGAAAAAAAAAGCAGCCATATTTTTTGAATCCTGAATAACCCTTTAGAGGGAATCTGTTAGATACACAGCTGCAGATCCCGCCAGACAGGTGTTATGGAGGTCAAAGTGACAGGAACTTAAGTCGCCATTTACCCAGCTGAAGTGTCACAGTGACGGCAGCACCGCCCTATATGTCACTCAGAGCAGGAGGAAGCAGGGTAGGGAGATGCAGCTGCTGCTTGGCTCCGCCTCTATGACACTTCAGCTGGTAACGACTGAAACCTTTACTGTCAGTGATCAGCAGCACTAAATGTCCAGTCACTTTCTATCTGTCCGCTGGGACCTGCCGCTCTGTACCCCATATGGACAAAACGGATTCTCTTTAAAGCAGTTATCCAGGCTCCGAAAAACATGGCCGCTTTCTTCCAGCATTGTGCAGCTCAGTTCCATTGACGTGAATAAAGAATAATTGTAATACCACACACAACCTAAGGACAAGGGGGCACTGTTTTTGCAAGAAAGTAGCTGTATTCTTGTAATCTTGGATTACTCCTTAATGGTGCGTTCACACCTACAGGATCTGCAGCTGATTTTATTTAAATAACTGAACACAGCATCAAATCTGCTGCAGATCCTGTAGGTGTGAACGCACCCTAAAGAGTCTTTTTACACTTACCTAATCCTGTGCAGATTTGATGCTGCTGATTTTATCAGTATAAAGTCCTAAAATCTGCAACATTAAATTCAGTACATGTGAATGTGCCCTGACGATCGCTACTCATGGGCTGTGTGGAAACGACAATAGAAAAACTATAATGGAAAGATTCTGGGTTTTCCACCCACTCCTAAAAATGACTGACTGAAATCCTGTGTGTGAACATAGCCTAATAGTTATTTATCAGTGAATAGTGAGATTTTCCACTTTGATGGGTGATGTTACATTATATAGAACACACCGCAGTTATTACAGCCAGATGGCCAGGAATAGGTCAGTACTGGGAGTTATTCCTTTGGTTTCTTCAGGATATAGAACAATGTGCGGAAATCCTGAGGAAACCTCGTCATTCATTGAGGATCAGTTACATAGACACTGAGCTGCACCCAGACTAGTAGTCTACATTACTATGTTCATGGTGTGTATATAGACTTGCTGTATGGGTATATAGAGACTGGGCGTATAGGTGTATATAGGCTTGGTGTATGGGTATATAGAGACTGGGCGTATAGGTGTATAAAGGCTTGGTGTATGGGTGTATATAGACTGGGCGTATGGGTGTATATAGACTGGCTGTATGGGTGTATATAGACTGGCTGTATGGGTGTATATATACTGGCTGTATAGACTGGGTGTATGGGTGTATATAGACTGGGTGTATGGGTGTATATAGACTGGGTGTATGGGTGTATATAGACTGGCTGTATAGATTGGGTGTATGGGTGTATATAGACTGGGTGTATGGGTGTATATAGACTGGCTGTATAGATTGGGTGTATGGGTGTATATAGACTGGCTGTATGGGTGTATATAGACTGGGTGTATGGGTGTATATAGACTGGCTGTATGGGTGTATATAGACTGGGTGTATGGGTGTATATAGACTGGCTGTATGGGTGTATATAGACTGGCTGTATGGGTGTATATAGACTGGGCGTATGGGTGTATATAGACTGGGTGTATGGGTGTATATAGACTGGCTGTATGGGTGTATATAGACTGGGCGCAGGCCCGCTTCTGCCATGAGGCGGAATGAGCCTTCCGCCTCAGGCGGCAGAATTTGCGGTCCGGCAGGGGGCGGCATTATGTCCCCCCTGCTGTCATTTTTGTTAAGTATCACTTAACAAAAATGACAGCGGCCGCTCACCTGTCCCGTCGCACCGCGCTCTCCACATCCCGTCAGGTCCCGCGATGTCACCCTGCAGCTGTCACGGACCTCCAGGCTGTGGTGAGTGCCCGGGGTCGGTGGGGGACGCGCTGGGGTGATCGGGTCGCGCGGGACCGCCCCGCGCGACCCAATCAACTCACTCACCACAGCCTAGAGGTCCGTGACAGCTGCAGGGTGACATCGCGGGACCTGACGGGATGTGGAGACAGCAGAGATCGGCTGTATGGGTGTATATAGACTGGCTGTATGGGTGTACATAGACTGGGTGTATGGGTGTATATAGACTGGGCGTATGGGTATATAGAGACTGGGTGTATGGGTGTATATAGACTGGGCGTATGGGTGTATATAGACTGGCTGTATGGGTGTATATAGACTGGGTGTATGGGTGTATATAGACTGGGCGTATGGGTGTATATAGATTGGGTGTATGGGTGTATATAGACTGGCTGTATGGGTGTATATAGACTGGCTGTATGGGTGTATATAGACTGGCTGTATGGGTGTATATAGACTAGGTGTATATAGGCTTGGTGTATGGGTGTATATAGACTGGGTGTATATAGACTGGGTGTATAGGTGTATATAGACTGGCTGTATGGGTGTATATAGACTGGGTGTAAGGGTGTATATAGACTGGGCGTATGGGTGTATATAGACTGGCTGTATGGGTGTATATAGACTGGCTGTATGGGTGTATATAGACTGGCTGTATGGGTGTATATAGACTGGCTGTATGGGTGTATATAGACTGGGTGTATGGGTGTATATAGACTGGCTGTATGGGTGTATATAGACTGGGTGTATGGGTGTATATAGACTGGCTGTATGGGTGTATATAGACTGGCTGTATGGGTGTATATAGACTGGCTGTATGGGTATATAGAGACTGGGCGTATGGGTGTATATAGACTGGTTGTATAGATGTATATATACTGGCTGTATGGGTGTATGTATACTGGCGGTATGGGTATATAGAGACTGGGCGTATGGGTGTTGTGGGGATCAGTCTCAGTATCCGTCTTTTGCTATGAGACCAGCAGGAGGTTTAAAGAAAAATAAGTGGTTTATTGTCCACAACAGCCAACAAAACCTACAGCTTTCTTCAGCCAACACCCAGGTATAGAACAGAGTCCGTGAAAACAGTCATTGGCAGTTATGCAACACAGTCAATTGGTTCACATAGGGTTCTAACCCGGATAGACGCTGCCAGACACCAAACAGCTCCTGGAAGTCTCCTTTGTCCTCAGAGAAGCCACACACAGCTCCTTCTCCCAAGCAGCACACTCTGCAGACTGGAGATACAACCCCCCCTCTCAGCTGGTTCTCCCAGGCTTACAAAGGCCACCCCAAAACCTGGAGCTGGAGTGTGGGAGCAGCCACCCACCCACTCTTTGGCTCCCATAAAAGACCGTCCCAGACTAAACTGCATTGCAGCCATACTAAATTTTAAATGTGTGCGAGTGGCCTATTGCCGCTGCCACCAGTTATCATAGTCTTTCACCTCACCAAGGCCAGGATCCTTTGTGAGACATATCTACCATCTATGACGGTGCCATGCGCCTTCTTACAGTGTATATAGACTGGCTGTATAGGTGTATATAGACTGGCTGTATGGGTGTATATAGACTGGCTGTATAGGTGTATATAGACTGGGTGTATGGGTGTATATACACTGGGCGTATGGGTGTATATAGACTGGGTGTATATAGACTGGCTGTATGGGTGTATATAGACTGGGTGTATATAGACTGGGTGTATGGGTGTATATACACTGGGCGTATGGGTGTATATAGACTGGGTGTATATAGACTGGCTGTATGGGTGTATATAGACTGGCTGTATGGGTGTATATAGACTGGGTGTAAGGGTGTATATAGACTGGGCGTATGGGTGTATGTATACTGGCTGTATGGGTGTATATAGACTGGCTGTATGGGTGTATATAGACTGGCTGTATAGGTGTATATAGACTGGGCGTTTGGGTGTATATAGACTGGCTGTATGGGTGTATATAGACTGGGTGTATATAGACTGGCTGTATGGGTGTATATAGACTGGGTATATGGGTGTATATAGACTGGCTGTATGGGTGTATATAGACTGGCTGTATGGGTGTATATAGACTGGCTGTATGGGTGTATATAGACTGGGCGTATGGGTGTATATAGACTGGCTGTATGGGTGTATATAGACTGGCTGTATGGGTGTATATAGACTGGATGTATGGGTGTATATAGACTGGGTGTATGGGTGTATATAGACTGGCTGTATGGGTGTATATAGACTGGGCGTATGGGTATATAGAGACTGGGCGTATAGGTGTATACATACTGGCTGTATGGGTGTATATAGACTGGGTGTATGGGTGTATATAGACTGGGTGTATGGGTGTATATAGACTGAATGTATGGGTGTATATAGACTGGGTGTATGGGTGTATATAGACTGGGTGTATGGGTGTATATAGACTGGCTGTATGGGTGTATAAAGACTAGGGGTATGGGTGTATATAGAATGGCTGTATAGGTGTATATAGACTGGGTGTATGGGTGTATATAGACTGGGCGTATGGGGGTATATAGACTGGGTGTATGGGTGTATATAGACTGGCTGTATGGGTGTATATAGACTGGCTGTATGGGTGTATATAGACTGGGTGTATGGGTGTATATAGACTGGGTGTATGGGTGTATATAGACTGGCTGTATAGACTGGGTGTATGGGTGTATATAGACTGGCTGTATGGGTGTATATAGACTGGCTGTATGGGTGTATATAGACTGGCTGTATGGGTGTATATAGACTGGCTGTATGGGTGTATATAGACTGGGTGTAAGGGTGTATATAGACTGGCGTATGGGTGTATGTATACTGGCTGTATGGGTGTATATAGACTGGCTGTATGGGTGTATATAGACTGGCTGTATAGGTGTATATAGACTGGGCGTATGGGTGTATATAGACTGGCTTGTATGGTGTATATAGACTGGGCGTTTGGGTGTATATAGACTGGCTGTATGGGTGTATATAGACTGGGTGTATATAGACTGGCTGTATGGGTGTATGTATACTGGCTGTATGGGTGTATATAGACTGGGCGTATGGGTGTATATAGACTGGGTGTATAGGTGTATATAGACTGGCTGTATGGGTGTATATAGACTGGCTGTATGGGTGTATATAGACTGGCTGTATGGGTGTATATAGACTGGGCGTATGGGTGTATATAGACTGGCTGTATGGGTGTATATAGACTGGGTGTATGGGTGTATATAGACTGGATGTATGGGTGTATATAGACTGGGTGTATGGGTGTATATAGACTGGCTGTATGGGTGTATATAGACTGGCTGTATGGGTGTATATAGACTGGGTGTATGGGTGTATATAGACTGGGCGTATGGGTATATAGAGACTGGGCGTATAGGTGTATACATACTGGCTGTATGGGTGTATATAGACTGGGTGTATGGGTGTATATAGACTGGGTGTATGGGTGTATATAGACTGAATGTATGGGTGTATATAGACTGGGTGTATGGGTGTATATAGACTGGGTGTATGGGTGTATAAAGACTAGGGGTATGGGTGTATATAGAATGGCTGTATAGGTGTATATAGACTGGGTGTATGAGTGTATATAGACTGGGCGTATGGGGGTATATAGACTGGGTGTATGGGTGTATATAGACTGGCTGTATGGGTGTATATAGACTGGCTGTATGGGTGTATATAGACTGGCTGTATGGGTGTATATAGACTGGGTGTATGGGTGTATATAGACTGGGTGTATGGGTGTATATAGACTGGCTGTATAGACTGGGTGTATGGGTGTATATAGACTGGCTGTATGGGTGTATATAGACTGGCTGTATGGGTGTATATAGACTGGCTGTAGGGTGTATATAGACTGGCTGTATGGGTAATATAGACTGGTGTGTATGGGTGTATATAGACTGGGGTTGTAGTGGTGTATATAGACGGGCTGTATGGGTGTATATAGACTGGGTGTGATGGGTGTATATAGACTGGGTGTATGGGTGTATATAGACTGGGTGTATGGGGTGTATATAGAGTGGCTGTATGGGTGTATATCGACTGGGCGTATGGGTGTATATAGACTGGCGGTATAGGTGTTATATACTGGGCTGTATGGGTGTATATAGACTGGCTGTATGGGGTGTATATATACCTGGCATGTATGGGTGTATATATACTGGCTGTTATGGGTGTATGTTATACTGGCTGTATGGGTTGTATATAGACTGGGCGTATGGGTGTTATAGACTGGGTGTATAGGTGTATATAGACTGGCTGTATGGGGTGTATATAGCCTGCTTGTAGGGGTGTATATAGACTGGGTGTATGGGGTGTATATAGACCTGGTCGTATGGGTGTATCTAGACTGGCTGTATGGGTGTATATAGACTGGATGTATGGGTGTATATAGACTGGATTGTATGGGTGTATATTAGACTGGGTGTATGGGTGTATATAGACGGGACTTGTAGGGGTGTATATATGACTGGGTGTATGGGTGTATAATAGACTGGGCGTATGGGTATATAGAGACTGGGCGTATAGGTTGTATACATACTGCTGTATGCTGTATATCGACTGAGGTTGTATGGGTGTATATAGACTGGGTGTATGGGTTGTATATAGACTGAATGTATGGGTGTATATAGACTGGGTGTATGGGTGTATATAGACTGGCTGTATGGGTGTATATAGACTAGGGGTATGGGTGTATATAGAATGGGTGTATGTATACTGGCTGTATAGGTGTATATAGACTGGTGTATGGGTTGTATATAGACTGGGCGTATGGGGGTATATAGACTGGGTGTATGGGTGTATATAGACTGGCTGTATGGGTGTATATAGACTGGGTGTATGGGTGTATATAGACTGGCTGTATGGGTGTATATAGACTGGGCGTGTATGGGTGTATATAGGACTGGCTGTATGGGTGTATATAGACTGGCTGTATGGGTGTATATATACTGGCTGTAGGGTGTATAATAGACTGGCTGTATGGGTGTATATAGACCTGTGCTGTATGGGTGTATATAGACCTGGCTGTATGGGTATATAGACTGGGTGTATGGGTGTATATATACTGGCTGTATAGACTGGGTGTATGGGTGTATATAGACTGGCTGTATGGGTGTATATAGACTGGCTGTATGGGTGTATATAGACTGGGTGTATGGGTGTATATAGACTGGGTGTATGGGTATATATATAGATGGCTGTATGGGTGTATATAGACTGGGTGTATATAGACTCGGGTGTATGGGTTGTCTATAGACTGGGTGTATGGGTGTATATAGACTGGCTGTATGGGTTGTATATAGACTGGGTGTATGGGTGTATATCAGGACTGGGTTTCATGGGTGTTATTATAGAGTGGCTGTATGGGTTGTATATAGAATGGGCGTTATGGGTGTATATAGACTGGCCTGTATGGGGTATATAGACTGGCTGTATGGGTGTATATAGACTGGGTGTATGGGTGTATATAGAGTGGGCGTATGGGGTGTATATAGACTGGCTGTATGGGTGTATAAAGACTGGAGTGTATGGGTGTATATAGACTGGCTGTATGGGTGTATATAGACTGGCTGTATGGGTGTATATAGACTGGCTGTATGGGTGTATTTAGACGGGTGTATGGGTGTCTATATAGACTGAGCTGTATGGGTGTATATAGACTCGGGCGTATGGTGTATATAGACTGGTGGTATGGGTGTATTATAGAACTGGCTGCTATGGGGTGCATATATAGACTGGGCGCTTGTATAGGGTATATTAGACTGGCTGTATGGGTGTATATAGGACTGTGGTGTAGGGTTGTTATTATAGACGGCTGTTATTGGGTTGTATATAGAACTGCGCTGCTATGGGTGTTATATAGACTGGCTGCATGTGGTTTGTATATAGACTGCTGTATGGGTGTATATCGACTGGCGTATGGGTGTATATAGGCTGGCTGTTATGGGTTGTATATAGACTGGCTTGCATGGGTGGCATATAGACTGGCTGGTATGCGGTGTTGTATATCGACTGGCCTTGTATGGGTGTATATAGACTGGCTTGTATGGGTGTATTAAGACTGGGTGTACTGGGTGTCTATAGACTGGCTGTCTGGGGATTGTATATATACTGCGCTGTTATAGACTGGGTGTATGGGTTTATATAACTGGGTGTTAATGGTGTGTATATAGACTGGCTGTATAGGTGGTCATATAGACTTGGGTGTATGGGTGTAATAGACTGGCTGTATGGGTGTATATAGACCTGGGTGTATGGGTGTATATAGACTGGGGTATGGGTGTATATAGACTGGCTGTATGGGTGTATATAGACTGGCGTATGGGTGTATATATACTGGCTGTATGGGTTCTATATTGACTGGGTGTATATAGACTGGCTGTATGGGTGGTATATAGAACTGGCTGTATAGGTGTATATAGACTGGCTGTATGGGTGTATATAGACGGGTGTATGGGTGTTATAGGACTGGGTGTATGGGTGTATATAGGAACGGGCTGTATGGGTGTATATAAGACCTGGCTTGTATGGGTGTTATATAGACTGGGCGGTATGGGTGTAATATAGACTGGGGCGTATGGGTGTATATATACTGGCTGTATGGGTGTATATAAACTGGGCTATGGGTGTATATAGACTGGGTGTATGGGTGGTATATAGACTGGCTTGTATGGGTGTATATAGACTGGGCGTATGGGTGTATATAGACTGGCTGTATGGGTGTATATAGACTGGGTGTATGGGGTGTATATAGACTGGCTGTATGGGTGTATATAGACTGGGCTGTATGGGTGTATATAGACTGGGTGTATGGGTGTATATTAGACTGGCTGTATGGGTGTATATAGACTGGGTGTATGGGTGTATATAGACTGGGTGTATGGGTGTCTATAGACTGGCTGTATGGGTGTATATAGACTGGCTTGTAGGGTGTATATAGACTGGGCCGTATGGGTGTATATAGACCTGGGCGTATGGGTGTATATATACTGGCTGTATGGGTGTATATAAACTGGGGCGTATGGGTGTATATAGACTGGGTGTATGGGTGTATATAGACTGGCTGTTATGGCACCTGTATATAGACTGGCTGTATGGGTGTATATAGGACTGGGCGTATGGGTGTATATAGACTGGGCATATTGGGTGTATATAGACTGGGCGTATGGGTTGTATATAGACCTGGGCGTATGGGTGTATATCAGACTGGGCGTATGGGTATATAGAGACTGGGCGTATAGGTGTATATAGACTGGCTTATGGTGTGTATATAGACTGGGTGCATAGGTGTATCTATACTGGCTGTATAGGTGTATATAGACTGGTGTGTATGGGTGTATATAGACTGGTGTATATATACTGGCTGTATAGGTGATATAGGACTGGCTGTATGGGTGTATATAGACTGGGTGTATGGGTGTATATAGACTGGGTGTATGGGTGTATATAGACTGGCTGTATGGGTGTATATAGACTGGGTGTATTGGTGTATATATACTGGCTGTATGGGTGTATATAGACTGGCTGTATGGGTGTATAAATACTGGGTGTATGGGTGTATATAGGACTGGCTGCTATGGGTGTATATAGACTGGCTGTTATGGGTGTATATATACTGGGTGTATGGGTGTATATAGACTGGGTGTATGGGTATATAGACTGGGTGTATGGGTTGGTATATATACTGGGTGTATGGGTGTATATAGGACTGGGCGTATGGGTTGTATATAGACTGGCTGTATGGGTGTATATAGACTGGGTGTATATGGGTATTATAGACTGGGTATATGGGTGTATATAGACTGGGTGTATGGGTGTATATTAGACTGGCTGTATGGGTTATATAGACCCTGGGTGTATGGATATCTAGACCTGGGTGTATGGGCTTGTATATATACGGCTGTATGGGTGTATATAGACTGGGTGTATGGTATATAGACTGGGTATATGGGTATATATACTGGCTGTATAGGTGATATATAGCTGGTGTATGGGTGTATATAGACTGGCTTGTATGGGTGTATATAGACCTGGGTGTATGGGTATATAGACTGGGTGTATGGGTGTATATAGACTGGGTATATGGGTGTATATAGACTGGGTGTATGGTGTGATATAGACTGGCTGTATGGGTGTATATTAGACTGGGTGTATGGGTATATAGACTGGGTGTATGGGTGTATATAGACTGGGGGTATGGGTGTATATAGACTGGGTGTATGGGTGTATATAGACTGGCTGTATGGGTGTATATAGACTGGGTGTATGGGTATATAGACTGGGTGTATGGGTGTATATAGACTGGCTGTATGGGTGTATATAGACTGGCTGTATGGGTGTATATAGACTGGCTGTATGGGTGTATATAGACTGGGTGTATGGGTGTATATAGACTGGTGTATGGGTTGTATATATACTGGCTGTATGGGTGTATATAGACTGGGTGTATGGGTGTATATAGACTGGGTGTATGGGTGTATATAGACTGGCTGTATGGGTGTATATAGACTGGGTGTATGGGTGTATATATACTGGCTGTATGGGTGTATATAGACTGGGTGTATGGGTGTATATAGACTGGCTGTATGGGTGTATATAGAATGGGGTTATGGGTGTATATAGACTGGCTGTATAGACTGGGTGTATGGGTGTATATAGACTAGCTGTATGGGTGTATATAGACTGGCTGTATGGGTGTATATAGACTGGCTGTATTGGTGTATATAGACTGGGTGTATGGGTGTATATAGACTGGGTGTATGGGTGTATATAGACTGGGTGTATGGGTGTATATAGACTGGGTGTATGGGTGTATATAGACTGGGTGTATGGGTGTATATAGACTGGCTGTATGGGTGTATATAGACTGGGTGTATGGGTGTATATAGACTGGCTGTATGGGTGTATATAGACTGGGTGTATGGGTGTATATATACTGGCTGTATGGGTGTATATAGACTGGGTGTATGGGTGTATATAGACTGGGGTGTATGGGTGTATATAGACTGGCTGTATAGACTGGGTGTATGGGTGTATATAGACTAGCTGTATGGGTGTATATAGACTGGCTGTATGGGTGTATATAGACTGGCTGTATTGGTGTATATAGACTGGGTGTATGGGTGTATATAGACTGGGCGTATGGGTGTATATAGACTGGGTGTATGGGTGTATATAGACTGGGTTGTATGGGTGTATATAGGACTGGGTGTATGGGTGTATATAGAGTGGGCGTATGGGTGTATATAGACTGGCTGTATGGGTGTATATAGACTGGGTGTATGGGTGTATATAGACTGGGTGTATGGGTGTATATAGACTGGCTGTATGGGTGTATATAGACTGGGTGTATGGGTGTATATAGACTGGGTGTATGGGGGTATATAGACTGGCTGTATGGGTGTATATAGACTGGGCGTATGGGTGTATATAGACTGGCTGTATGGGTGTATATAGACTGGGTGTATGGGGGTATATAGACTGGGTGTATGGGGGTATATAGACTGGGTGTATGGGGGTATATAGACTGGCTGTATGGGTGTATATAGACTGGCTGTATTGGTGTATATAGACTGGGTGTATGGGTGTATATAGACTGGGCGTATGGGTGTATATAGACTGGGTGTATGGGTGTATATAGACTGGGTGTATGGGTGTATATAGACTGGGTGTATGGGTGTATATAGACTGGGTGTATGGGTGTATATAGAGTGGGCGTATGGGTGTATATAGACTGGCTGTATGGGTGTATATAGACTGGGTGTATGGGTGTATATAGACTGGGTGTATGGTGTATATAGACTGGCTGTATGGGTGTATATAGACTGGGTGTATGGGTGTATATAGACTGGGTGTATGGGGGTATATAGACTGGCTGTATGGGTGTATATAGACTGGGCGTATGGGTGTATATAGACTGGCTGTATGGGTGTATATAGACTGGGTGTATGGGTGTATATAGACTGGGTGTATGGGGGGTATATAGACTGGCTGTATGGGTGTATATAGACTGGGTGTATGGGTGTATATAGACTGGGTGTATGGGGGTATATAGACTGGCTGTATGGGTGTATATAGACTGGGTGTATGGGTGTATATAGACTGGCTGTATGGGTGTATATAGACTGGGTGTATGGGGGTATATAGACTGGCTGTATGGGTGTATATAGACTGGGTGTATGGGGGTATATAGACTGGCTGTATGGTGTATATAGACTGGCTGTATGGGGGTATATAGACTGGCTGTATGGGTGTATATAGACTGGCTGTATGGGTGTATATAGACTGGCTGTATGGGTGTATATAGACTGGCTGTATGGGGGTATATAGACTGGCTGTATGGGTGTATATAGACTGGCTGTATGGGTGTATATAGACTGGCTGTATGGGTGTATATAGACTGGCTGTATGGGTGTATATAGACTGGCTGTATGGGTGTATATAGACTGGGTGTATGGGGGTATATAGACTGGCTGTATGGGTGTATATAGACTGGGTGTATGGGGGTATATAGACTGGCTGTATGGGTGTATATAGACTGGCTGTATGGGGGTATATAGACTGGCTGTATGGGTGTATATAGACTGGCTGTATGGGTGTATAAAGACTAGGGGTATGGGTGTATATAGAATGGCTGTATAGGTGTATATAGACTGGGTGTATGGGTGTATATAGACTGGGCGTATGGGGGTATATAGACTGGGTGTATGGGTGTATATAGACTGGCTGTATGGGTGTATATAGACTGGCTGTATGGGTGTATATAGACTGGGTGTATGGGTGTATATAGACTGGGTGTATGGGTGTATATAGACTGGCTGTATAGACTGGGTGTATGGGTGTATATAGACTGGCTGTATGGGTGTATATAGACTGGCTGTATGGGTGTATATAGACTGGCTGTATGGGTGTATATAGACTGGCTGTATGGGTGTATATAGACTGGGTGTAAGGGTGTATATAGACTGGGCGTATGGGTGTATGTATACTGGCTGTATGGGTGTATATAGACTGGCTGTATGGGTGTATATAGACTGGCTGTATAGGTGTATATAGACTGGGCGTATGGGTGTATATAGACTGGCTGTATGGGTGTATATAGACTGGGCGTTTGGGTGTATATAGACTGGCTGTATGGGTGTATATAGACTGGGTGTATATAGACTGGCTGTATGGGTGTATGTATACTGGCTGTATGGGTGTATATAGACTGGGCGTATGGGTGTATATAGACTGGGTGTATAGGTGTATATAGACTGGCTGTATGGGTGTATATAGACTGGCTGTATGGGTGTATATAGACTGGCTGTATGGGTGTATATAGACTGGGCGTATGGGTGTATATAGACTGGCTGTATGGGTGTATATAGACTGGATGTATGGGTGTATATAGACTGGATGTATGGGTGTATATAGACTGGGTGTATGGGTGTATATAGACTGGCTGTATGGGTGTATATAGACTGGCTGTATGGGTGTATATAGACTGGGTGTATGGGTGTATATAGACTGGGCGTATGGGTATATAGAGACTGGGCGTATAGGTGTATACATACTGGCTGTATGGGTGTATATAGACTGGGTGTATGGGTGTATATAGACTGGGTGTATGGGTGTATATAGACTGAATGTATGGGTGTATATAGACTGGGTGTATGGGTGTATATAGACTGGGTGTATGGGTGTATAAAGACTAGGGGTATGGGTGTATATAGAATGGCTGTATAGGTGTATATAGACTGGGTGTATGAGTGTATATAGACTGGGCGTATGGGTGTATATAGACTGGCTGTATGGGTGTATATAGACTGGGTGTATGGGTGTATATAGACTGGGTGTATGGGTGTATATAGACTGGCTGTATAGACTGGGTGTATGGGTGTATATAGACTGGCTGTATGGGTGTATATAGACTGGCTGTATGGGTGTATATAGACTGGCTGTATGGGTGTATATAGACTGGCTGTATGGGTAAATATAGACTGGGTGTATGGGTGTATATAGACTGGGTGTATGGGTGTATATAGACTGGCTGTATGGGTGTATATAGACTGGGTGTATGGGTGTATATAGACTGGGTGTATGGGTGTATATAGACTGGGTGTATGGGTGTATATAGAGTGGCTGTATGGGTGTATATAGACTGGGCGTATGGGTGTATATAGACTGGCGGTATAGGTGTATATATACTGGCTGTATGGGTGTATATAGACTGGCTGTATGGGTGTATATATACTGGCTGTATGGGTGTATATATACTGGCTGTATGGGTGTATGTATACTGGCTGTATGGGTGTATATAGACTGGGCGTATGGGTGTATATAGACTGGGTGTATAGGTGTATATAGACTGGCTGTATGGGTGTATATAGACTGGCTGTATGGGTGTATATAGACTGGGTGTATGGGTGTATATAGACTGGGCGTATGGGTGTATATAGACTGGCTGTATGGGTGTATATAGACTGGATGTATGGGTGTATATAGACTGGATGTATGGGTGTATATAGACTGGGTGTATGGGTGTATATAGACTGGATGTATGGGTGTATATAGACTGGATGTATGGGTGTATATAGACTGGATGTATGGGTGTATATAGACTGGGTGTATGGGTGTATATAGACTGGCTGTATGGGTGTATATAGACTGGGTGTATGGGTGTATATAGACTGGGCGTATGGGTATATAGAGACTGGGCGTATAGGTGTATACATACTGGCTGTATGGCTGTATATAGACTGGGTGTATGGGTGTATATAGACTGGGTGTATGGGTGTATATAGACTGAATGTATGGGTGTATATAGACTGGGTGTATGGGTGTATATAGACTGGCTGTATGGGTGTATATAGACTAGGGGTATGGGTGTATATAGACTGGGTGTATGGGTGTATATAGACTGGCTGTATAGGTGTATATAGACTGGGTGTATGGGTGTATATAGACTGGGCGTATGGGGGTATATAGACTGGGTGTATGGGTGTATATAGACTGGCTGTATGGGTGTATATAGACTGGGTGTATGGGTGTATATAGACTGGCTGTATGGGTGTATATAGACTGGGCGTATGGGTGTATATAGACTGGCTGTATGGGTGTATATAGACTGGCTGTATGGGTGTATATATACTGGCTGTAGGGTGTATATAGACTGGCTGTATGGGTGTATATAGACTGGCTGTATGGGTGTATATAGACTGGCTGTATGGGTGTATATAGACTGGGTGTATGGGTGTATATATACTGGCTGTATAGACTGGGTGTATGGGTGTATATAGACTGGCTGTATGGGTGTATATAGACTGGCTGTATGGGTGTATATAGACTGGGTGTATGGGTGTATATAGACTGGGTGTATGGGTATATATAGACTGGCTGTATGGGTGTATATAGACTGGGTGTATATAGACTGGGTGTATGGGTGTATATAGACTGGGTGTATGGGTGTATATAGACTGGCTGTATGGGTGTATATAGACTGGGTGTATGGGTGTATATAGACTGGGTGTATGGGTGTATATAGAGTGGCTGTATGGGTGTATATAGACTGGGCGTATGGGTGTATATAGACTGGCTGTATGGGTGTATATAGACTGGCTGTATGGGTGTATATAGACTGGCTGTATGGGTGTATATAGAGTGGGCGTATGGGTGTATATAGACTGGCTGTATGGGTGTATAAAGACTGGGTGTATGGGTGTATATAGACTGGCTGTATGGGTGTATATAGACTGGCTGTATGGGTGTATATAGACTGGCTGTATGGGTGTATTTAGACTGGGTGTATGGGTGTATATAGACTGGCTGTATGGGTGTATATAGACTGGGCGTATGGGTGTATATAGACTGGGTGTATGGGTGTATATAGACTGGCTGTATGGGTGTATATAGACTGGGCGTATGGGTGTATATAGACTGGCTGTATGGGTGTATATAGACTGGGTGTATGGGTGTATATAGACTGGCTGTATGGGTGTATATAGACTGGCTGTATGGGTGTATATAGACTGGCTGCATGGGTGTATATAGACTGGCTGTATGGGTGTATATAGACTGGCTGTATGGGTGTATATAGACTGGCTGTATGGGTGTATATAGACTGGCTGCATGGGTGTATATAGACTGGCTGTATGGGTGTATATAGACTGGCTGTATGGGTGTATATAGACTGGCTGTATGGGTGTATATAGACTGGGTGTATGGGTGTATATAGACTGGCTGTATGGGTGTATATATACTGGCTGTATAGACTGGGTGTATGGGTGTATATAGACTGGGTGTATGGGTGTATATAGACTGGCTGTATAGGTGTATATAGACTGGGTGTATGGGTGTATATAGACTGGCTGTATGGGTGTATATAGACTGGGTGTATGGGTGTATATAGACTGGGTGTATGGGTGTATATAGACTGGCTGTATGGGTGTATATAGACTGGCTGTATGGGTGTATATAGACTGGCTGTATGGGTCTATATTGACTGGGTGTATATAGACTGGCTGTATGGGTGTATATAGACTGGCTGTATAGGTGTATATAGACTGGCTGTATGGGTGTATATAGACTGGGTGTATGGGTGTATATAGACTGGGTGTATGGGTGTATATAGACTGGCTGTATGGGTGTATATAGACTGGCTGTATGGGTGTATATAGACTGGGCGTATGGGTGTATATAGACTGGGCGTATGGGTGTATATATACTGGCTGTATGGGTGTATATAAACTGGGCGTATGGGTGTATATAGACTGGGTGTATGGGTGTATATAGACTGGCTGTATGGGTGTATATAGACTGGGCGTATGGGTGTATATAGACTGGCTGTATGGGTGTATATAGACTGGGTGTATGGGTGTATATAGACTGGCTGTATGGGTGTATATAGACTGGCTGTATGGGTGTATATAGACTGGGTGTATGGGTGTATATAGACTGGCTGTATGGGTGTATATAGACTGGGTGTATGGGTGTATATAGACTGGGTGTATGGGTGTATATAGACTGGCTGTATGGGTGTATATAGACTGGCTGTATGGGTGTATATAGACTGGGCGTATGGGTGTATATAGACTGGGCGTATGGGTGTATATATACTGGCTGTATGGGTGTATATAAACTGGGCGTATGGGTGTATATAGACTGGGTGTATGGGTGTATATAGACTGGCTGTATGGGTGTATATAGACTGGCTGTATGGGTGTATATAGACTGGGCGTATGGGTGTATATAGACTGGGCGTATGGGTGTATATAGACTGGGCGTATGGGTGTATATAGACTGGGCGTATGGGTGTATATAGACTGGGCGTATGGGTATATAGAGACTGGGCGTATAGGTGTATATAGACTGGCTGTATGGGTGTATATAGACTGGGTGCATAGGTGTATATATACTGGCTGTATAGGTGTATATAGACTGGGTGTATGGGTGTATATAGACTGGGTGTATATATACTGGCTGTATAGGTGTATATAGACTGGCTGTATGGGTGTATATAGACTGGGTGTATGGGTGTATATAGACTGGGTGTATGGGTGTATATAGACTGGCTGTATGGGTGTATATAGACTGGGTGTATAGGTGTATATATACTGGCTGTATGGGTGTATATAGACTGGCTGTATGGGTGTATAAATACTGGGTGTATGGGTGTATATAGACTGGCTGTATGGGTGTATATAGACTGGCTGTATGGGTGTATATATACTGGGTGTATGGGTGTATATAGACTGGGTGTATGGGTATATAGACTGGGTGTATGGGTGTATATATACTGGGTGTATGGGTGTATATAGACTGGGCGTATGGGTGTATATAGACTGGCTGTATGGGTGTATATAGACTGGGTGTATGGGTATATAGACTGGGTATATGGGTGTATATAGACTGGGTGTATGGGTGTATATAGACTGGCTGTATGGGTGTATATAGACTGGGTGTATGGATATATAGACTGGGTGTATGGGTGTATATATACTGGCTGTATGGGTGTATATAGACTGGGTGTATGGGTATATAGACTGGGTATATGGGTATATATACTGGCTGTATAGGTGTATATAGACTGGGTGTATGGGTGTATATAGACTGGCTGTATGGGTGTATATAGACTGGGTGTATGGGTATATAGACTGGGTGTATGGGTGTATATAGACTGGGTATATGGGTGTATATAGACTGGGTGTATGGGTGTATATAGACTGGCTGTATGGGTGTATATAGACTGGGTGTATGGGTATATAGACTGGGTGTATGGGTGTATATAGACTGGGTATATGGGTGTATATAGACTGGGTGTATGGGTGTATATAGACTGGCTGTATGGGTGTATATAGACTGGGTGTATGGGTATATAGACTGGGTGTATGGGTGTATATAGACTGGCTGTATGGGTGTATATAGACTGGCTGTATGGGTGTATATAGACTGGCTGTATGGGTGTATATAGACTGGGTGTATGGGTGTATATAGACTGGGTGTATGGGTGTATATATACTGGCTGTATGGGTGTATATAGACTGGGTGTATGGGTGTATATAGACTGGGTGTATGGGTGTATATAGACTGGCTGTATGGGTGTATATAGACTGGGTGTATGGGTGTATATATACTGGCTGTATGGGTGTATATAGACTGGGTGTATGGGTGTATATAGACTGGCTGTATGGGTGTATATAGAATGGGTGTATGGGTGTATATAGACTGGCTGTATAGACTGGGTGTATGGGTGTATATAGACTAGCTGTATGGGTGTATATAGACTGGCTGTATGGGTGTATATAGACTGGCTGTATTGGTGTATATAGACTGGGTGTATGGGTGTATATAGACTGGGTGTATGGGTGTATATAGACTGGGTGTATGGGTGTATATAGACTGGGTGTATGGGTGTATATAGACTGGGTGTATGGGTGTATATAGACTGGCTGTATGGGTGTATATAGACTGGGTGTATGGGTGTATATAGACTGGCTGTATGGGTGTATATAGACTGGGTGTATGGGTGTATATATACTGGCTGTATGGGTGTATATAGACTGGGTGTATGGGTGTATATAGACTGGGTGTATGGGTGTATATAGACTGGCTGTATAGACTGGGTGTATGGGTGTATATAGACTAGCTGTATGGGTGTATATAGACTGGCTGTATGGGTGTATATAGACTGGCTGTATTGGTGTATATAGACTGGGTGTATGGGTGTATATAGACTGGGCGTATGGGTGTATATAGACTGGGTGTATGGGTGTATATAGACTGGGTGTATGGGTGTATATAGACTGGGTGTATGGGTGTATATAGAGTGGGCGTATGGGTGTATATAGACTGGCTGTATGGGTGTATATAGACTGGGTGTATGGGTGTATATAGACTGGGTGTATGGGTGTATATAGACTGGCTGTATGGGTGTATATAGACTGGGTGTATGGGTGTATATAGACTGGGTGTATGGGGGTATATAGACTGGCTGTATGGGTGTATATAGACTGGGCGTATGGGTGTATATAGACTGGCTGTATGGGTGTATATAGACTGGGTGTATGGGGGTATATAGACTGGGTGTATGGGGGTATATAGACTGGGTGTATGGGGGTATATAGACTGGCTGTATGGGTGTATATAGACTGGCTGTATTGGTGTATATAGACTGGGTGTATGGGTGTATATAGACTGGGCGTATGGGTGTATATAGACTGGGTGTATGGGTGTATATAGACTGGGTGTATGGGTGTATATAGACTGGGTGTATGGGTGTATATAGACTGGGTGTATGGGTGTATATAGAGTGGGCGTATGGGTGTATATAGACTGGCTGTATGGGTGTATATAGACTGGGTGTATGGGTGTATATAGACTGGGTGTATGGGTGTATATAGACTGGCTGTATGGGTGTATATAGACTGGGTGTATGGGTGTATATAGACTGGGTGTATGGGGGTATATAGACTGGCTGTATGGGTGTATATAGACTGGGCGTATGGGTGTATATAGACTGGCTGTATGGGTGTATATAGACTGGGTGTATGGGTGTATATAGACTGGGTGTATGGGGGTATATAGACTGGCTGTATGGGTGTATATAGACTGGGTGTATGGGTGTATATAGACTGGGTGTATGGGGGTATATAGACTGGCTGTATGGGTGTATATAGACTGGGTGTATGGGTGTATATAGACTGGCTGTATGGGTGTATATAGACTGGGTGTATGGGGGTATATAGACTGGCTGTATGGGTGTATATAGACTGGGTGTATGGGGGTATATAGACTGGCTGTATGGGTGTATATAGACTGGCTGTATGGGGGTATATAGACTGGCTGTATGGGTGTATATAGACTGGCTGTATGGGTGTATATAGACTGGCTGTATGGGTGTATATAGACTGGCTGTATGGGGGTATATAGACTGGCTGTATGGGTGTATATAGACTGGCTGTATGGGTGTATATAGACTGGCTGTATGGGTGTATATAGACTGGCTGTATGGGTGTATATAGACTGGCTGTATGGGTGTATATAGACTGGGTGTATGGGGGTATATAGACTGGCTGTATGGGTGTATATAGACTGGGTGTATGGGGGTATATAGACTGGCTGTATGGGTGTATATAGACTGGCTGTATGGGGGTATATAGACTGGCTGTATGGGTGTATATAGACTGGCTGTATGGGTGTATATAGACTGGCTGTATGGGTGTATATAGACTGGCTGTATGGGTGTATATATACTGGCTGTATGGGTGTATATAGACTGGGTGTATATAGACTGGCTGTATGGGTGTATATAGACTGGGTGTATATAGACTGGCTGTATGGGTGTATATAGACTGGGTGTATGGGTGTATATATCTTACTCGATGTTAAAGGAGAAGTCTGGTGACATTTTTTATGAAAGTGAGAAGAAAAGAAACAGGGGGGGGGGGGGGGGGGGGGCGCTTCCTGGTATAATAAGAGATGGGCAGGTGTGTGGTAATGGGGTTCTGCACAGATTAGGGATGTATCAGCCAGTCTATATACACCCATACAGCCAGTCTATATACACCCATACGCCCAGTCTATATACACCCATACAGCCAGTCTATATACACCCATACAGCCAGTCTATATACACCCATACAGCCAGTATATATACACCCATACGCCCAGTCTATATACACCCATACAGCCAGTCTATATACACCCATACACCCAGTCTATATACACCCATACAGCCAGTCTATATACACCCATACACCCAGTCTATATACACCCATACGCCCAGTCTATATACACCCATACAGCCAGTCTATATACACCCATACAGCCAGTCTATATACACCCATACAGCCAGTATATATACACCCATACAGCCAGTATATATACACCCATACAGCCAGTCTATATACACCCATACAGCCAGTCTATATACACCCATACAGCCAGTATATATACACCCATACACCCAGTCTATATACACCCATACAGCCAGTCTATATACACCCATACAGCCAGTCTATATACACCCATACACCCAGTCTATATACACCCATACAGCCAGTCTATATACACCCATACAGCCAGTCTATATACACCCATACACCCAGTCTATATACACCCATACACCCAGTCTATATACACCCATACACCCAGTCTATATACACCCATATACCCAGTATATATACACCCATACAGCCAGTCTATATACACCCATACACCCAGTCTATATACACCCATACACCCAGTATATATACACCCATACAGCCAGTCTATATACACCCATACACCCAGTCTATATACACCCATACAGCCAGTCTATATACACCCATACAGCCAGTCTATATACACCCATACACCCAGTCTATATACACCCATACGCCCAGTATATATACACCTATACACCCAGTCTATATACACCCATACAGCCAGTATACATACACCCATACAGCCAGTATATATACACCTATACAGCCAGTCTATATACACCCATACACCCAATCTATATACACCTATACAGCCAGTCTATATACCCCCATACACCCAGTCTATATACACCCATACAGCCAGTCTATATACACCCATACAGCCAGTCTATATACCCCCATACACCCAGTCTATATACACCCATACAGCCAGTCTATATACACCCATACACCCAATCTATACAGCCAGTCTATATACACCCATACAGCCAGTCTATATACACCCATACAGCCAGTCTATATACACCCATACAGCCAGTCTATATACACCCATACAGCCAGTCTATATACACCCATACACCCAGTCTATATACACCCATACACCCAGTCTATTAGGGATGTATCGGCAGCTGTTCTGGAGGGCGTCACCACCGAGGGGAGGAAAGGTCTATGTAGATGTGTAATCAGCCGATCACAGGACCAGGAGCAAAGTCCTCACCAGATTGGATAAGCGCAGAAGTATTGAGGTTTGCACACGGCAGCCAAAAAATCATCTAGTGACAGATGATATAATAACCAAAGGAAAAAACTCTTTATTGCAACGCGTTTCGGCCCTATAAAATCCAATATAGGCCTTTATCTGGCATACAGAGTGGCCGTTGTGTGAACAATATATAGGCATACCTTGGTGACATAATCAGATTGGACTTCCAGGTCAGTGACCCCAGGAAGTTCGGGAGCCAGAAGGTAAACAAACATTTGTGTATGGAACACGGCCATATGTATATAAAGAGAAGAATAGAATTCATGCACAAAGACCTGAAGAGTCCAATGGGTTCAAGGAATTCATACGTCCATCAATCCGAAAGTTCATGGTCAAATATATAAATAAATAAACACAGTCAATAAATTCACCAAACATATAAATAAATACAAATATATGTCCCAAAGAGAATGAACAGGTCAATGCAGGATAAATGACTGGGCACATGGGTCCGAAACCGTACTCGAGATATATACTATACTATATACAGTCAATATACTGTTGTAAGTGTGGGTAAGATTCCCAGTATGGCGATGAATTTATTGACTGTGTTTATTTATTTATATATTTGACCATGAACTTTCGGATTGATGGACGTGTGAATTCCTTGAACCCATTGGACTCTTCAGGTCTTTGTGCATGAATTCTATTCTTCTCTTTATATACATATGGCCGTGTTCCATACACAAATGTTTGTTTACCTTCTGGCTCCCGAACTTCCTGGGGTCACTGACCTGGAAGTCCAATCTGATTATGTCACCAAGGTATGCCTATATATTGTTCACACAACGGCCACTCTGTATGCCAGATAAAGGCCTATATTGGATTTTATAGGGCCGAAACGCGTTGCAATAAAGAGTTTTTTTCTTTGGTTGTTATATCATCTGTCACTAGATGATTTTTTGGCTGCCGTGTGCAAACCTCAATACTTCTGCGCTTATCCAATCCGGTGAGGACTTTGCTCCTGGTCCTGTGACACTGGTCAACAGCCAAAAAGATTACGACATGAAAACAGTTATCTTAACTCATTTTGGGGGCTGAGATCGAAAATGATGTTCGAATTTTGAAATTGTCTGTAATTTTCAAGATATAGACGCACTTTCTATATTTCTCACAGCCTGTGATAGAATACTGGGAAAAGTTTGCATCATCACTCAGTATTACATCATCAACTGGTAGATTGCATCATCTTAAAATGACCAATATGGAAAAAAGGTATCAGGGTAAGGCTAGGTTCACACATGCACGTTTGTTCTGAGGAAGGGAGACATGTTAACGCTGTGCTATAATTAAAGAAAAGTTTTTTATCTCACACCGACTTCAAGAGGAGTAAATTCTTCAGTGACAGCGCTGGTCAGTGTATATACCTTTTTTCTTTTTTTCTTTTTTTTTCTCTATTTTTTTTTATTAATGAAGTCAATAGAAAAACGGATCAGAACGGATGCACACAAATGCATCCATTTTTATCCGTTTTTTTTGCAAAAAATGGATGAAAAAACGGTTTGCAAAAACGCAGTGTGAACCTAGCCTAAATGGAGGCCCTCAATGCTGGCAGATTAGTGTTGGACAGTTATTAGAGACAATCCCATGGATGAGAACAAAAGACAGGTGTAAATGCACAGAGACGCCATGGAATAAGGAGCGACATCCCAGAGGTCAATAAACAGAATTAATTTGTAACAATTCTTGGATCTGCCTGTAAATTGTAGCTGATATCAGATAGAACTAAGTTTCCTAGGAATATATTTCAGGAGTTTATGAGCAGTAACCGCGCTTCCTTATGATGCAGAAGTAATAAATCTGTCGGCTATTATACTGGATTCTATACAATTCACAAAGCAGGAACATGAGAACTCTCCCATATCATAGAAACTAGAGACAATTCACATTTTTCCTTGTGATATCTGAATTCAGCACAGAAAAATCATTAGGAAATGGAGAATTTTATTTCTGAACCAAAGAACTTTTGAAAATTTGTTGGCCAGTGTAATCGGCTGATTTGTATGCTTTTTATTAAAGTATTGTATTGCCCCCCCAAAAGTTGGTGATGTCACTTCCTGGATAACACGGTGATGTCACGACTCCGAGAGCTGGGCTGAACTCAGCCGCCGACTGCCGCTCCTCACCCTTTTAACTGGAAGCGATCACTTCCAGTTAAATGTGGCAGTCTTCCGATTGACAGCGCAAGAAGCCATAGGCTTCCCGCGCTGTCAATCACTCTTGGGACCGCAAGCAGCTTCTTGCTTGCGGTCACAAGCGTGCCGCCGCTCCCGACAGATGCGCAGCTCCTGGTCCTGGGAAGCTCCGTCACCACTGAGCTCTGTGCGCGGTGCGGCAGCTGGGACTTCCGGTACATGTAGCGCATACCGGAAGTCCCAGCCACTGCGGCGCGCACAGAGCTCAGTGGTGATGGCGCTGCCCGGGACCAGGAGCTGCGCATCTGTCGGGGAAGAGAGAAGAAGAGGCCCACGACCGACGGGGGAGCGTGGTGACAGGTGAGTTGGGTTTTGTTTTTCTTTCATCATAGGGGGACACCACTGGGGCTATAAGGGGGATGGACAATATAAGGGGGGGGTGTAGGGGGGATGGACAATATAAGGGGGGCTATAAGGGGGATGGCCAGCATGAGGGGGGCTATAGGGGGGGGATGGACAATATATGGGGGGCTGTAGGGGGATGGACAGCATGAGGGGGGCTGTAGGGGGTGGACAGCATGAGGGGGGCTGTAGGGGGTGGACAGCATGAGGGGGGCTACAGGGGGGATGGACAGCATGAGGGGGGCTATAGGGGGGATGGACAGCATGAGGGGGGCTATAGGGGGGATGGACAGCATGAGGGGGCTATAGGGGGGATGGACAGCATGAGGGGGGCTATAGGGGGATGGACAGCATGAGGGGGGGATGGACAATATATGGGGGGCTGTAGGGGGATGGGCAATATATGGGGGGCTGTAGGGGGATGGACAACATGAGGGGGGCTATAGGGGGATGGACAACATGAGGGGGGCTATAGGGGGATGGACAACATGAGGGGGGCTATAGGGGGATGGACAACATGAGGGGGGCTATAGGGGGGATGGACAGCATGAGGGGGGCTGTAGGGGGATGGACAGCATGAGGGGGGCTGTAGGGGGATGGACAACATGAGGGGGGCTATAGGGGGATGGACAACATGAGGGGGGCTATAGGGGAAGGATGGACAGCATGAGGGGGGCTATAGGGTGGGATGGACAGCATGAGGGGGGCTATGGGGGGGTGGACAGCATGAGGGGGGCTATAGGGGGGATGGACAGCATGAGGGGAGCTATAGGGGGGATGGACAGCATGAGGGGGGCTATAGGGGGGATGGACAGCATGAGGGGGGCTATAGGGGGGATGGACAGCATGAGGGGGGCTATAGGGGGGATGGACAGCATGAGAGGGGCTATAGGGGGGATGGACAGCATGAGGGGGGCTATAGGGGTTATGGACAGCATGAGGGGGGCTACAGGGGGAATGGACAACATAATGGGGCTATATGGGGGGAATGGACAACATGAGGGGGGGCTATATATATGGGGATGGACAACATAAGGGGGTTTGCCTATATGGGACATGGACAACACTGGGGGCTATCTATATGGAGGCTGAACAAAGGACCATCTACACAGAGGGGACCATATACTATAAGGGATATATGTATACATCGTGTCAGGGCTACCCACTAAATGAGGGTGTAAAGGGGCCAATACAGATGTGCAGTTAGTAGAGAGATGAGGATGGTGCCAGAGCGAGGAGCCTAATATGTCTGTCTGGCAGATTCTGTGGATTCGTGGCTCAGAGAAGTTCTCATAACGGCCCAGGGCAAATGGAGAAGATAAAGAAGAGGGAAGAACTCTGATCAGAGAAGACGTCTCCCTGTGAGTCACCTGATATATCTGCACTGTAATGTATATGGTGTATAGAACCTGTGTATAGCTGGGGCCACCTCTATATGACTGGATGAGGTGATGGTGATCTGTGTACAATGGATTATTCAGTAGCAGTGGTGGTGTTAGTCAGTATGTGGTGGTATTAGTCAGTATGTGGTGGTGTTAGTCAGTATGTGGTGGTATTAGTCAGTATGTGGTGGTGTTAGTCAGTATGTGGTGGTATTTGTTGCTTGTAATCCGGTACTGTGTTTTATTGGTCTTAGTATACTAGATTTGGTCAGTAACAATATAGTGATGGTAGTGGCTGTGGTGTGGCGGTAATATTTGCCCCTTGTATACTGGTATTATTGGTAATATCACTCTCAGTATACAGGATTTGGTCAGTAATAGTATGGCAGTAATATGTGTGGGGATATTTGCTCTTTATATACTGGTGTTATTGGTAGCATACAGTAGTATACAGTGTTATCATGCAAAGGAAATTGTCTTATAGCCCAATTACACCGGCCAATTATCAGTAACAAGCACTTCTAGGAAGCCCCATGTAAAAGTGCCAGAGATCAGCTGACAAGCAAATGCCCGATAGTCGGCTGATTTGATCTTTTGTGCGGCTGTAAAAATCATTGCTGTCGGCCGCACATCTCTGTGTATTCCTGCCCTGCTGATTAGCAATTGTTTGCAGCCCCATACTGCCCCAAATCACGCAGTGTAACTGGAGCCTTATTAATGTTACCATAGATAAGTATAGTGGCAGAAGGGTGGGCCCCAAGAATAATTTCCCCTGGTGGGCCCAAGGACTGAAGTCCGACACTGGACATCACCATGTTATTCAGGAAGTGACATCACCATGTTATCCAGGAAGTGATATCACCATGTTATCCAGGAAGTGACATCACCATGTTATCCAGGAAGTGATATCACCATGTTATCCAGGAAGTGATATCACCATGTTATCCAGGAAGTGATATCATCATGTTATTCAGGAAGTGACATCACCATGTTATCCAGGAAGTGATATCACCATGTTATTCAGGAAGTGATATCACCATGTTATTCAGGAAGTGACATCACCATGTTATCCAGGAAGTGATATCACCATGTTATCCAGGAAGTGATATCACCATGTTATTCAGGAAGTGACATCACCATGTTATTCAGGAAGTGATATCACCATGTTATTCAGGAAGTGACATCAGCATGTTATCCAGGAAGTGATATCACCATGTTATCCAGGAAGTGATATCACCATGTTATTCAGGAAGTGATATCACCATGTTATCCAGGAAGTGATATCACCATGTTATTCAGGAAGTGACATCAGCATGTTATCCAGGAAGTGATATCACCATGTTATTCAGGAAGTGAAGCCTTTATACAATATTAAGTGCAGGGAAAAAAGTGCATTTATGTGCATTTCCCGAAATAAGTGTATATTGGTAATTTGTATAACTTTTGGTGTGCAATACAATAAAATTTTGCCAGACTTCTCCTTTAAGTGGTGATGAAGTGAGCTCTAAGGGCCCTACTCCACAGTAACGATAATCGGCCGGATTGGCCCCATTTGGCCCGATTCGGCCGATTATCGTTCGGTGAAATAGAGAGAACGATCAGCCGATGATCGTGTCATCGGCTGATCGTTCATTTAGGGCCAGACCTAAAATCCTCGTTCACCCACCGCACATCGTTACGGTTGAATAGCGGTGCATGGCTGGCGACCGACGATTTGACAAGCAGCAGCATCATACATTACCTGTCCAGTCTTCTCCGCGCTGTCTTCATCCCCGGGTCCCGCACGCTCTATCTTCAGAATGGCTGGTCAGCTGACAGAGCGCTCAGCCAATCACAGGCTGGGACCGCCGCGCCCTGTGATTGGCTGAGTGTGGCCTGACAGCTGATCGGCCATTCTGAAGATAGAGAGCGCGGGACCCGGGGATGAAGACAGCGCGGAGAAGACTGGACAGGTAATGTATGATGCTGCAAGGACATTGGTAACAATGTCCCTGCAGCCCTCGCTCAACGATCATCGGGCCGTGGAATAGGCCTAGTAAACGAGCGGCGATCTAGCAGATCGCTGCTCGTTTACATTGTTGATCGGGCCCTCCTCGGCCCGTGGAATAGGACCCTAAGGTTTCACTACTAGATGTCAGTATTTTTTATATGTGTATTCTTATGTATTGCACAGCTAAGGAGGTTAATTGGTTACTGTTTTATATGTATGCAGTGTCCCAGGGGGGGGAGAAGAGGGGGGCATCTATAATGGAGGGAGGGGGGGGGAATCTATAAGGGGGGGAGAAGAGGGGGCCATCTATAATGGGGGAGAGGGGGGCATCTATAAGGGGGGAGAAGAGGGGGCCATCTATTATGAGGGGGGCATCTATAAGGGGGGAGAAGAGGTTGCCATCTATAATGGGGAGGGGGGAGGGGGCATCTATAAGGGGGGGGGAGAGAGGGGGCCATCTATAATGGGGGAGAGGGGGGCATCTATAAGGCGAGGGGGGAGTGGGGGCCATCTATAAGGGGAGGAGGGGGTATCTATAAGGGGGGGATGGGGGGCATCTATAATGAGGGGGAGAGAGGGGGTCATCTATAAGGGGAGAGGGGGTCATCTATAAGGGGAGGGGGGAGAGGGGGCCATCTATAAAGGGGGGACAACATGCAGTGGGGGCCATCTTTAAGGGGGGGGAGAGGGAGCCATCTATAAGGGAGGAGAAGAGGGGGCCATCTATAAGGGGTGGGGGAGAGAGGGGGGCATCTATAAGGGGGGGGGCAACATGCAGTGGGGGCCATCTATATATACTATAAGGGGCCATCTATATATACTATAAGGGGGGGTCACATAGTGTCAGGGCTACCCACTAAATGAGGGTGTAAAGGGGCCGATACAGATGTGCAGTGTGTAAAGAGATGAGGATGGTGCCAGAGCGAGGAGACTAATATGTCTGTCTGGCAGATTCTGTGGATTCGTGGCTCGGAGAAGCTTTCATAATGGCCCAGGACGAATGAAGAAGAAGAAAATGAAAAGGGAAGAACTCCGATCAGAGAAGACGTCCCCTGTGAGTCACCTGATATAACTGCACTGTAATTTATATGGTGTATCCAACCTGTGAGGAGCTGCGTCCACCTCTATATGACTGTATGAGGTTATAGTGATCTGTGTACAGTGGATCTTATTGAGTAGCAGCGGTGATGTTAGTCAGTATGTGGTGGTATTAGTCAGTATGTGGCGGTGTTAGTTGGTAAGTGTCGGTGTTAGTCGGTATGTGGTGGTAATATTTGTTATGTGTTATCCGGTTTTATTGGTCTTAATATACTGGATTTGGTCAGTAACAATATGGTGGTGATGGTAGTGGTTGTGGTGTGGCGGTAATATTTCCTTCTTATATACTGGTATTATTGGCAATATTGGTCTCAGTATACAAGATTTGGACAGTAACAGTATGGCGGTAATATGTATGGTGATAATATTTTCTCTTCCTATATGCTGGCGTTATTGGTAATATCTGTCTTGCGGTACATATATATATGTATATATATATATATATATATATATATATATATATATAGTATATATCCCCTCCTGTATACTGTGGCCTGGGCTATGTTACACCCCCTGGTATAGAATATATCCCCTCCTGTATACTGTGGCCTGGGCTATGTTACATCCCCTGGTATAGAATATATCCGCTCCTGTATACTGTGGCCTGGGCTATGTTACATCCCCCTGGTATAGAATATATCCCCTCCTGTATACTGTGGCCTGGGCTATGTTACACCCCCCGGTATAGTATATATCCCCTCCTGTATACTGTGGCCTGGGCTATGTTACACCCCCCGGTATAGTATATATCCCCTCCTGTATACTGTGGCCTGGGCTATGTTACATCCCCTGGTATAGAATATATCCCTCCTGTATACTGTGGCCTGGGCTATGTTACACCCCCCGGTATAGAATATATCCCTCCTGTATACTGTGGCCTGGGCTATGTTACACCCCCCGGTATAGTGTATATATCCCCTCCTGTATACTGTGGCCTGGGCTATGTTACATCCCCCGGTATAGAATATATCCCCTCCTGTATACTGTAGCCTGGGCTATGTTACATCCCCTGGTATAGAATATATCCCCTCCTGTATACTGTGGCCTGGGCTATGTTACATCCCCCGGTATAGTATATATACCCTCCTGTATACTGTGGCCTGGGCTATGTTACACCCCCTGGTATAGAATATATCCCCTCCTGTATACTGTGGCCTGGGCTATGTTACATCCCCTGGTATATAATATATCCCCTCCTGTATACTGTGGCCTGGGCTATGTTACATCCCCTGGTATAGTATATATCCCCTCCTGTATACTGTGGCCTGGGCTATGTTACACCCCCTGGTATAGTATATATCCCTCCTGTATACTGTGGCCTGGGCTATGTTACACCCCCTGGTATAGTATATATCCCTCCTGTATACTGTGGCCTGGGCTATGTTACATCCCCTGGTATAGAATATATCCCCTCCTGTATACTGTGACCTGGGCTGTGTTACACCCCCTGGTATAGAATATATCCCCTCCTGTATACTGTGACCTGGGCTATGTTACATCCCCTGGTATAGTATATATCCCCTCCTGTATACTGTAGCCTGGGCTATGTTACACCCCCGGTATAGTATATATCCCCTCCTGTATACTGTGGCCTGGGCTATGTTACACCCCCCTGTATAGTATATATCCCTCCTGTATACTGTAGCCTGGGCTATGTTACATCCCTGGTATAGAATATATCCCCTCCTGTATACTGTGGCCTGGGCTATGTTACACCCCCCGGTATAGAATATATCCCCTCCTGTATACTGTGGCCTGGGCTATGTTACATCCCCGGTATAGTATATATCCCTCCTGTATACTGTGGCCTGGGCTATGTTACATCCCCTGGTATAGTATATATCCCTCCTGTATACTGTGGCCTGGGCTATGTTACACCCCTGGTATAGTATATATCCCTTCTGTATACTGTGGCCTGGGCTATGTTACATCCCCGGTATAGTATATATCCCTCCTGTATACTGTGGCCTGGGCTATGTTACACCCCTGGTATAGTATATATCCCTCCTGTATACTGTGGCCTGGGCTATGTTACATCCCCCGGTATAGTATATATCCCCTCCTGTATACTGTGGCCTGGGCTATGTTACATCCCCCGGTATAGTATATATCCCTCCTGTATACTGTGGCCTGGGCTATGTTACACCCCCTGGTATAGAATATATCCCTCCTGTATACTGTGGCCTGGGCTATGTTACATCCCCCGGTATAGTATATATCCCTCCTGTATACTGTGGCCTGGGCTATGTTACTGTTAAGGTTAAATTTATATGTTGACCTCTCTCTATGGAGAGAAGCCAAAAACCCAGGTAAAGGATGGTTTTTTAATTATATCTAGAGTTGGAATCCTGCAGTATTACCAGCTCGTTACTTATACGTCATGGACACAGATAAGACAATGTATCATGATTATAAGCCTGGAGAAATGGCCCAAGTTTTATTATGGTCATCACATTTTATAGACAGATAAAATATAGGGTGGTAACAAATGCTAATAAGACATAGATGAGGCGGTGCTAGTGATTTAGATATTCAGTCATGCGCAATGGCATCTATATTAGTATTCATTATTATTATTCAAAAAGGTTAGAACAATACATTCTCTGCAATGATACTTTCACATTATTCCCACTGTAACAGACAGGCAGCTTTCCTCTGAGAACGGCCTTGAACGCTGATAAACATGTCTCTGAGGGAAATAGTTCTTGAGACAAAACATTCTTTCTAGTGTCCATATCAGAAGTTTTCCAAGGTAAGAAATGGTCCAACTATAAGTTAACCCTATCAGGGACTCTCTAATGTGCTGGAGCTTCTGAGCAAGAGGCCTATATATATGTGTAGTCATACAGGTACGGTGCAGGTAGGTAAAATCGCATCGCTGGCCTTATCATTCCCCCATTTGACATCCGTGGAGCATGGATATGGGTCATCACTGGTGGTTGGGTCGTAGCCGGAGGTTTTAAGGACTCTACCCTCAGCCGCAGGTTGATCAAGGGACCACAGGTGAAAACATCCTCCAAGTACTAGTACAGCATCCAACCTCCAGAAATGTCCAGGCGGCACAGATTCAAGAGAACCGATAAGAGAAAGAAAGCATAGTAACGTTAGTCTCTTATATGAGGGTGAAGCTTCTTCCTGTTTGTCGAGGTTTTATACGAGAGAAAATACACATGAACACTTTTACTGAAAAACTGATCAGTATTATGGATAAGACCACTTGGAAGAGACCCTGGAGGACTCCCATTAGTTTATGGGCATCACCATAGGATAGACAAAAATAGTACCATACGTTTTATTGAAAGTTAAAGATAGCGGAACAAACTTACAGCAGATGAGGTAGTAAGATCTGCAATAACCGAAAGAAAATACTAAACAATGGGTGAGTCTGTACAGTATACATCAATATACAGCTTAGTTACAACAAGACAAATAAAAGCTTATTATCAATACCCAAACAATCATATATATATGACAAATACCTCTCCGGATTTTATCAAAATAACCAAACCTTATTGTCTCATCACTCCTGTCCCTAAGATTTGTCCCTAATCTTGACTACAGATGTAGCCCCCTTCTCTAGGTCCCTTTACCGTAGGACTGCTTTAAAGGTAAGACAATCCTCCGTCCCGAACCTAACTAGTCTCCTGTCACTCCTACGTCTCCCTGTGACACTGAGTGATCAGACAATAAGTTCTTCACTGTATATAACAGACGTGACTCTATCACAAGGACTCTACCACTTTGGTATCATGTGGGTATTGGAAAGTCACAAAAACTAACTTTAAAAAGTTTCTGAAAAAGAAAAGTTTAGATGTGAGAAAATCTTATCTCATGGCAAAAGCAAAATGAAAAGTTCATTGATACATAAACCAAAAACAGCATAACAGGTAAATGCAATAAAATCTCCACAATGTGACCTACTATGTGACCACTAGATTCACTTATAATAACCAATTAGTGAATTCACAATCTTCAGTATGGGATTCTCAAAATTTCCACTTCTTTTTAGTCTTTTTACTTCATTTTGTACCTAGAAAACGTCTTTATGATTAGATCACACAGGACTAATGACTGGTCGCATGGTCACATCTCTTCCTGTACATAATCATATAGTATAATACATACACCAATAATATGAAGTGACTGGGCGCTTATTACCGATATAATATTTGGATCCTACTGAATTGTCTCTTGTCTGACTGAGATCATCACATATTACACATAAGATAACCACCATAGAAATAAAAGCAAAGTGTAAACGATACATCACCTAAGGTTTCAAAGCCTTTTTATGAGAATAATATATATCATATGATCCTTTTTGTAATAGTAGCATTGGTATGGATCCTTTATCCTTAAACCCATCTTTTGACTGACAGGCCTCTTTAGACACTTGGACTCTTGGCCTCAGTTATATCGCTTCTTTTAAGGCCACTAATATCACCTCAGACATTGGCTTTGTCGTCTCCCATAGTTTTGGCTTGACCTGTAAAGAAGACACCAGTACAGACAAGGACATACCTATATGGACCACCTGTGGCAGGTGGATGACGTCCACTTACATTCCCTGAAACAGGCAGGAAGATGACAGACTATGCAGACAGGCACTTTAAGGTGTTACTTACAGTAGGTTATGACAGGTGTAGATAATACAGCCGTACACAACCCTCTCTGCTATATTTGTTGTCCCCTGGGCCGCCCAATGTGAGGATACTACATCACATTACACATGGCTTCCTTCTGCTGGTTTTGTCAGATAACTTACAGTGGGATACAAGGCAGGCGGCAAATACAGTTACTTACTTACTGTCTGCATGCCATCTTTACCCTGTACCTCCTCTCCATCCGCTGGTCTCACAGCTTGTCGCTGATCGTTTCTGGAAAAGACTTAAAAACAAACAGATCTACATCTCCCCCTCCACCTGTACACTATGTACGGTTACCTCAGGAAGAGACTGGAAACATCTCTCCATTCCCTTGTACGCTTTGTACGGTTACCTCAGGAAGAGCACAGAAACCACCGCATCACCAGCTTCATCCATCACCATTTAGGCTTCAGGGTTTGTCTGCGTGAACGTTGCGTCAGCCACTCTATGGCAGCTTTTCTTCTTCTTTGAACAGTTTTTTTTGAACGCTTCTTTGAAGTGTTTTTGGTAAGCCCAGGGACCAAACAAATCTCTAATTTGCCAATTAACCCATAATGGTGGGCTTCATATAGACATCTGCACAGTCACCTCCAACCATCTTACATGTCTCAGTGATTGTCCTCACCTCCAGCTTATGGCAGGAGCGGTTTCTGCAGTGGAACGTCACGCTGCATGGCGGTCACCATATATCCTTGCGTCTTGTGTCATCCATCTTTGAAAAGTCTGGGATAATCTACAATGAAAACTTTTAAACTTTCATTAATATTTGGGCTTTCAATTACATTTTCATCTTTCACAATTTAAAATATCAAACACAATAAGTAACAAAAACATCCTTATTTAAAAATATAAAGTTTGTACGGGGTTTAAAATTTTTTTTTAAAAACATTAAAATTGGCTACTCCATTTCCATTTACCTCTATCCCCTCCCCCATTTGAATCTACATCAAGAGTCAACAGATATGCTGGATTCAATGCACTTAGCACAAGATATATATATATTGCGGGGCATAAGGAGTGCAGACTGGAGCCATGGATATGGGTGTGGCTTTACTAGTGATAAGACAATATATAAATATAGTCATGAGCCAGTTTGCTATAATCATCACAAAACTGTTACCCCTAAAAATAACAAATAAAAATAATTAAACATTGTACACTCGTCCCATATTAACCTTCTTTTGAAAAAAAATTAAATAAAACACACCTTAAAGATGAAATGTAAAACATACGATATATAGAATAATTCTTTTTGTCAGAACCTTCAGCTTAATTTGTACCATCATTAGCTGAAATAAATCCATTCCTCTAGTAAGCGTCTCTTATCAGTAAGCAGAACGCTCTGTACCTCACTTCTAACCTTGAGCAGTGAGCAGTAAAATCATAGATACAAGAGTTAAAACTTCTTGGAAGTTTTTTTTTTTTTTTTTCTAAACATCCTTGAAGTTACAGAAGATATCAGATGTGCTCCTATACACCAGACTGTAACCTTGGACAGTGGCACACATACTTATAACTTAGTAGGAAAAAAAACCAATTTGCGTAGAACTTATTAGGATAGATGTGTACACATATATACACATATATATATATAAAGACTTGTTAAATAAAGTTACATAGAAATATATATATTACAGTAGTAAGTTACTACTCCTTAGAAATATATATATTTTACTGTAGTAAACTACTTATTCTTTGAAATATCATACGTTGGGGACACACACTTAAAGAAAATCTGCTTACAATATATATTGGGATACATATATATACCTACAACATACTTTTTAAATACAAATGTGTAAGTTACAGTAATAAGTTACTACAGGCTCCTTATACCATTGGGTTCTTAATAAGTGCACAAAATTCTGCGTTTGATCTTTACCAATTATCACTTTCTCTTGACATTCCTAATAAAACGTACTTTTTCTCTCTGACTACTGACACTCCCGTATAACAATCTTATACACTAACAGGTCTAATAGACCCAGCTCCTTCAAACAGTCTCATTGCTTTTCCCTCCAACAAACCTTTGTCTAACTTTCTTCACCATCAGGTAATAATATTCATTAATAAATGTGCAAAACAGTTGTTAGACTCTATCGGAAAGTCCTGTGCCCGCCCCCTCAGTGACACTAAGCAGTATGGGCGGAGGACAGAAATGCCAGGAGTTAAAATGGCCTCCGGACTAGATAACCGGATATAGGGGTGTTGGCTTAGGGCATGGTTTTGAGACGTCACAATTATAATACAGACGTGGATGATATGGGGAGTGGTTGGCTTTCCGTCGCCATCTTTGAGGGCTGATTACAGAAAAGTGGCGTAGCTAAATAAGCAAATGTTCCACGGTCGGGACAACAGAAAATGATCAACATTTTTTTTAACACGTAACATACTTCTAAAGGGGAACACCAGCTTAGTAAAACTGGCTGAAATACAGTATAATGTAGGAGCGTACATTACATTACACTAACAGCTCTGATTCTTTTTCCTAATGCTGCTTGCATGTGATCTGCAGCCCTCAGAGCTGGTTGATGGCCTTGTACAAAACATAACAAATAACACACATTATGTACTTTGTATGCTGCTTCACTACGCAGCATTAATTAACCTCTTCAGCTCTCTCAGTACTGTATCTAGCAATGAGCTGGACTGTTCTCCTTGTCTGAGTACGTGGCTTTGTACTTAGACACTTACATGGCACTGTACACTATTTGAGGTTAGGCTGCCCACCTCCACAAAGGCATTGGTCTTACTATCAGGTAAGGGGCACTTTAAATCAAAGTAACTACTTCAACAGCCAACCAAGGGGAAGATTCCTGCAGAACAAAGGGTCTATACGCCACCATTGGACGTAGGTTGGCTTTTCGCAGGATCTGGGGTTTGTATACAGATATAAACTGGGTACAATGGTGTAACATAATGATGTGGCTTGGGTCTGCCACACACACTACAATATTCTGTCTTATCTAGATATTGTTGGTCACCGGCACATGACATGTCCACCCAGCTGGACCTGTGCTTCCCACCCATTATCCTGAATGTTTTCCTTCTGTCTGACCCTCTGGCTCTCATCTATCTACTCCACACCCTCCCCTCTTAGAACTCTAATCCTTGATTCCCCCTTAGGGATAGTACTTACATTAACCCCTAAGATTCCTGGAAATTCCAAGGACCCATTTGCCCTGCATGTTACATGTAGGTCTGGTTACCTACCCACAAGGCAAAAATAAGTGTGCACAGGAGTGTAAGGGGTTTCCCAAGTGTTGGTCAGAGAGCCAGAGGTTGGTGGGGCTAAGGCATGTATCTGCCTTCATATCAAGCCTCCTAAAGATCTGTTCTAGATCTTGCACTGCATCTTCTCATGCCCATCGCTAACTATATCTTTCTTAGCTTCACATCAGCTTCACATAAACTTCTTGTGGAGACTGGGGATCCCTTCTTTTAGAGAATAACTGTCTCATCCTTGCTCAGCTAATCCCTAGGTAGCGTATTGGGGAACGAAACCTAAACCTTAGGTTTTAACAAGCACAGCCGCTATAGGCCCAGCCGTCACAGTGACACACTATGGCGACGCACTACAGCAACCTACTGTCCCTCGTTGCTAATTCCTCCTAGGGGGCAAGGGGGTAAGTCACAGATCTTCTGACCTGCTCTCTACCACAGTACAAGCACAAATAATGGGATCAATACAAGTATTGTTCCCGCTGCTCGAGACAGATATCACTTATCAGGAACCCGTTCACTCCAAAAGTTATGCCTACTGTCTGTGACCTCGCAGCTGTTCTCGATGCCATGCTGTATTACAAGGGTTAAGCATTAATCACAGCCTCCCCATAGGGACGTACAAGTGATCATGTTCGGCAATCCCTTTCCTTAATTCAGCATAAATACAGCAACAGCTTATCTCAATCACACAACAGTTTGCGACGGCAATGCAGCACTTTAACCTTGTCCTATCCTGGGTTACAGAGTTCTTTGTCTAACAATTAGACTCAGCTTTACAAACATATAGAGAACACAGGTGACGGGAATCTGATTAGATCCGTTCCCCTGAGGCGCAGATAGTACGTAAGAAAGGAAAGTCTTTCTTACCTGGCCAGTTATATCTGCGCGTCCGATGACGGATAAATCACCACATCCCGTCTGTCTGCGTTCTAGTTTGCAAGAGGCTGAGTCCCTGTTCGGGCGCCAAATGTTAAGGTTAAATTTATATGTTGACCTCTCTCTATGGAGAGAAGCCAAAAACCCAGGTAAAGGATGGTTTTTAAATTATATCTAGAGTTGGAATCCTGCAGTGTTCCCACTCGTTACTTATAAGTCACTGACACAGATAAGACAATGTATCATGATTATAAGCCTGGAGAAAATGGCCCAAGTTTTATTATGGTAATCACATTTTATAGACAGATAGAATATAGGGTGGCAACAAATGCTAATAAGACATAGATGAGGAGGTGCTAGTGATTTAGATATTCAGTCATGCGCAACGGCATCTATATAAGTATTCATTATTATTATTCAAAAAGGTTAGAACAATACATTCTGTGCAATGATACTTTCACATTATTCCCACTGTAACAGACAGGCAGCTTTCCTCTGAGAACGGCCTTGAACGCTGATAAACATGTCTCTGAGGGAAATAGTTCTTGAGACAAAACATTCTTTCTAGTGTCATATCAGAAGTTTTTCCAAGGTAAGAAATGGTCCAACTATAAGTTAACCCTATCAGGGACTCTCTAATGTGCTGGAGCTTCTGAGCAAGAGGCGTATATATATGTAGTCATACAGGTACGGTGCAGGTAGGTAAAATCGTATCGCTGGCCTTATCAGTTACATCCCCCGGTATAGTATATATCCCTCCTGTATACTGTGGCCTGGGCTATGTTACATCCCTGGTATAGAATATATCCCTCCTGTATACTGTGGCCTGGGCTATGTTACACCCCCCGGTATAGTATATATATCCCCTCCTGTATACTGTGGCCTGGGCTATGTTACACCCCCCGGTATAGTATATATATCCCCTCCTGTATACTGTGGCCTGGGCTATGTTACATCCCCCGGTATAGTATATATCCCCTCCTGTACACTGTGGCCTGGGCTATGTTACATCCCCCCCGGTATAGTATATATCCCCTCCTGTATACTGTGGCCTGGGCTATGTTACACCCCCCAGTATAGTATATATCCCTCCTGTATACTGTGGCCTGGGCTATGTTACATCCCCTGGTATAGTATATATCCCTCCTGTATACTGTGGCCTGGGCTATGTTACACCCCCCCGGTATAGTATATATCCCCTCCTGTATACTGTGGCCTGGGCTATGTTACATCCCCCGGTATAGTATATATCCCCTCCTGTATACTGTGGCCTGGGCTATGTTACATCCCCTGGTATATAATATATCCCCTCCTGTATACTGTGGCCTGGGCTATGTTACACCCCCGGTATAGTATATATCCCCTCCTGTATACTGTGGCCTGGGCTATGTTACACCCCCGGTATAGTATATATCCCCTCCTGTATACTGTGGCCTGGGCTATGTTACACCCCCGGTATAGTATATATCCCCTCCTGTATACTGTGGCCTGGGCTATGTTACACCCCTGGTATAGTATATATCCCTCCTGTATACTGTGGCCTGGGCTATGTTACACCCCCGGTATAGTATATATCCCCTCCTGTATACTGTGGCCTGGGCTATGTTACATCCCTGGTATAGTATATATCCCCTCCTGTATACTGTGGCCTGGGCTATGTTACATCCCTGGTATAGTATATATCCCCTCCTGTATACTGTGGCCTGGGCTATGTTACACCCCTGGTATAGTATATATCCCTCCTGTATACTGTGGCCTGGGCTATGTTACACCCCCCAGTATAGAATATATCCCCTCCTGTATACTGTGGCCTGGGCTATGTTACATCCCTGGTATAGTATATATCCCCTCCTGTATACTGTGGCCTGGGCTATGTTACATCCCCGGTATAGTATATATCCCCTCCTGTATACTGTGGCCTGGGCTATGTTACATTCCCCGGTATAGTATATATCCCTCCTGTATACTGTGGCCTGGGCTATGTTACATCCCCTGGTATAGTATATATCCCCTCCTGTATACTGTGGCCTGGGCTATGTTACACCCCCCAGTATAGAATATATCCCCTCCTGTATACTGTGGCCTGGGCTATGTTACACCCCCGGTATAGTATATATCCCCTCCTGTATACTGTGGCCTGGGCTATGTTACATTCCCCGGTATAGTATATATCCCTCCTGTATACTGTGGCCTGGGCTATGTTACACCCCCTGGTATAGAATATATCCCTCCTGTATACTGTAGCCTGGGCTATGTTACATCCCCCGGTATAGTATATATCCCCTCCTGTATACTGTGGCCTGGGCTATGTTACATCCCCCGGTATAGTATATATCCCCTCCTGTATACTGTGGCCTGGGCTATGTTACACCCCCTGGTATAGTATATATCCCTCCTGTATACTGTGGCCTGGGCTATGTTACATCCCCCGGTATAGTATATATCCCTCCTGTATACTGTGGCCTGGGCTATGTTACACCCCCGGTATAGAATATATCCCTCCTGTATACTGTGGCCTGGGCTATGTTACACCCCCTGGTATAGTATATATCCCCTCCTGTATACTGTGGCCTGGGCTATGTTACACCCCCGGTATAGAATATATCCCTCCTGTATACTGTGGCCTGGGCTATGTTACACCCCCTGGTATAGAATATATCCCTCCTGTATACTGTGGCCTGGGCTATGTTACACCCCTGGTATAGTATATATCCCCTCCTGTATACTGTGGCCTGGGCTATGTTACACCCCCGGTATAGAATATATCCCTCCTGTATACTGTGGCCTGGGCTATGTTACACCCCCCGGTATAGTATATATCCCCTCCTGTATACTGTGGCCTGGGCTATGTTACACCCCCCGGTATAGTATATATCCCTCCTGTATACTGTGGCCTGGGCTATGTTACATCCCCCGGTATAGTATATATCCCCTCCTGTATACTGTGGCCTGGGCTATGTTACACCCCCTGGTATAGTATATATCCCCTCCTGTATACTGTGGCCTGGGCTATGTTACACCCCCTGGTATAGTATATATCCCCTCCTGTATACTGTGGCCTGGGCTATGTTACACCCCCGGTATAGAATATATCCCTCCTGTATACTGTGGCCTGGGCTATGTTACACCCCCTGGTATAGAATATATCCCCCAGGATATACTGTGGCCTGGGCTATGTTACATCCCCCGGTATAGTATATATCCCCTCCTGTATACTGTGGCCTGGGCTATGTTACACCCCCCGGTATAGAATATATCCCTCCTGTATACTGTGGCCTGGGCTATGTTACATCCCCCGGTATAGTATATATCCCTCCTGTATACTGTGGCCTGGGCTATGTTACATCCCCGGTATAGTATATATCCCCTCCTGTATACTGTGGCCTGGGCTATGTTACATCCCCCCGGTATAGTATATATCCCCTCCTGTATACTGTGGCCTGGGCTATGTTACATCCCCTGGTATAGTATATATCCCCTCCTGTATACTGTGGCCTGGGCTATGTTACATCCCCCGGTATAGTATATATCCCTCCTGTATACTGTGGCCTGGGCTATGTTACATCCCCTGGTATAGTATATATCCCCTCCTGTATACTGTGGCCTGGGCTATGTTACATCCCCCCGGTATAGTATATATCCCCTCCTGTATACTGTGGCCTGGGCTATGTTACATCCCCGGTATAGTATATATCCCCTCCTGTATACTGTGGTCTGGGCTATGTTACATCCCCCGGTATAGTATATATCCCTTCTGTATACTGTGGCCTGGGCTATGTTACATCCCCGGTATAGAATATATCCCCTCCTGTATACTGTGGCCTGGGCTATGTTACATCCCTGGTATAGTATATATCCCTCCTGTATACTGTGGCCTGGGCTATGTTACACCCCCTGGTATAGAATATATCCCTCCTGTATACTGTGGCCTGGGCTATGTTACACCCCCTGGTATAGTATATATCCCCTCCTGTATACTGTGGTCTGGGCTATGTTACATCCCCCGGTATAGTATATATCCCTTCTGTATACTGTGGCCTGGGCTATGTTACACCCCTGGTATAGTATATATCCCTCCTGTATACTGTGGCCTGGGCTATGTTACACCCCCCTGTATAGAATATATCCCTCCTGTATACTGTGGCCTGGGCTATGTTACACCCCCCGGTATAGTATATATCCCCTCCTGTATACTGTGGCCTGGGCTATGTTACATCCCCTGGTATATAATATATCCCCTCCTGTATACTGTGGCCTGGGCTATGTTACACCCCTGGTATAGAATATATCCCCTCCTGTATACTGTGGCCTGGGCTATGTTACACCCCCTGGTATAGTATATATCCCTCCTGTATACTGTGGCCTGGGCTATGTTACATCCCCCGGTATAGTATATATCCCCTCCTGTATACTGTGGCCTGGGCTATGTTACACCCCTGGTATAGAATATATCCCCTCCTGTATACTGTGGCCTGGGCTATGTTACACCCCTGGTATAAAATATATCCCCTCCTGTATACCATACCTCCCAACTTTTGCAAAGAGCAAAGAGGGACATGTGCGCCGCGGTCCCCATAGCCACGCCCCCATAGCGGGCCTCCATAGCCACGCCCCCATAGCAACCTTCCATAGCCACGCCCCCATAGCAACCCTCCATAGCCACTCACCTACAGTCACCACATGCTGCTGACTGAATAGTGCCCTATACAGTATCCAATCCCGCCAAAAATGCCCGATATAGTATCCAATCCCCCATTATAGTGCCCCACATAGTATTCAATGCCCCCATATAGTGACCAACATAGTATTCAATCCCCCACATCGAATCCAATTCCCCACATAGTGCCCCACATAGTGTCCAATTCCCCACATAGTGCCCCACATAGTATCCAATCCATCACATAGTGCCCCACATAGTATCCAATCCCCCATATAGTGCCCCACATAGTATCCAATCCATCACATAGTGCCCCACATAGTATCCAATGCCCCATATAGTGCCCCACATAGTGTCCAATTCCCCACATAGTGCCCCACATAGTATCCAATGCCCCCATATAGTGCCCCACATAGTAGCCAATCCCCTTAAAGTACCCCACATAGTAGCCAATGCCCCCATATAGTGCCCCACATATTATCCAATCCCCCATATAGTGCCCCACATAGTAGCCAATGCCCCCATATATGCCCCACATAGTAGCCAATCCCCCATATATGCCCCACATAGTAGCCAAACCCCCATAGAGTGTCCCACATAGTAGCCAAACCCCCATATATGTCCCACATAGTAGCCAAACCCCCATATATGTCCCAGATAGTAGCCAATCCCCCATATATGCCCCACATAGTAGCCAATCCCCCATATATGCCCCACATAGTAGCCAATCCCCCATATAGTGCCCACATAGTAGCCAATGCCCCCATATATGCCCCACATAGTAGCCAATCCCCCATATATGCCCCACATAGTAGCCAATCCCCCATATAGTGCCCCACATAGTAGCCAATCCCCCATATAGTGCCCCACATAGTAGCCAATCCCCCCATATGGTGCCCCCATAGTAGCCAATGCCCCCCATAGTAGCCAATCCCCCATATAGTGCCCCACATAGTAGCCAATCCCCCCATTTAGTAGCCAATCCCCCATATATGCCCCACAGAGTAGCCAATACCCCCCATTTGTGTGGCCCTAGCGGAAAAAACGATAAACCAGTAACTCACCTGTCCGCTGGTCCCGGCAGCTCCTCTCCCGGAAGAGCGCACACTCTCATCATCCTCCGGGGCGGGCAGCGGGGTACAGAGACACTGACTGATTCATGATAGAGGCTGCAGGTCACTTCCGGCACAGTCAGTGTCTCTGTACCCCGCTGCCCGCCCCGGAGGATGATGGGAGTGCGCGCTCTGCCGGGAGAGGAGCTGCTGGGACCGGCGGACAGGTGAGTTACTGGTTTATTGTTTTTTCCGCTGGGGCCACATATAATGCGGGACACTGGGGGCCGTTCCGGGATCGCAGGACAGCACCCCGAAAACGGGACTGTCCCGCGAAATCCGGGACAGTTGGGAGGTATGCTGTATACTGTGGCCTGGGCTATGTTACACCCCCTGGTATAGTATATATCCCTCCTGTATACTGTGGCCTGGGCTATGTTACACCCCCCGGTATAGTATATATCCCCTCCTGTATACTGTGGCCTGGGCTATGTTACACCCCTGGTATAGTATATATCCCCTCCTGTATACTGTGGCCTGGGCTATGTTACATCCCCTGGTATAGTATATATCCCCTCCTGTATACTGTGGCCTGGGCTATGTTACATCCCCTGGTATAGAATATATCCGCTCCTGTATACTGTGGCCTGGGCTATGTTACATCCCCTGGTATAGAATATATCCGCTCCTGTATACTGTGGCCTGGGCTATGTTACATCCCCTGGTATAGAATATATCCCCTCCTGTATACTGTGGCCTAGGCTATGTTACACCCCCTGGTATAGAATATATCCCCTCCTGTATACTGTGGCCTGGGCTATGTTACATCCCTGGTATAGCATATATCTCCTCCTGTATACTGTGGCCTGGGCTATGTTACACCCCCTGGTATAGTATATATCCCCTCCTGTATACTGTGGCCTGGGCTATGTTACATCCCTGGTATAGAATATATCTCCTCCTGTATACTGTGGCCTGGGCTATGTTACACCCCCGGTATAGTATATATCCCTCCTGTATACTGTGGCCTGGGCTATGTTACACCCCCTGGTATAGAATATATCCCCTCCTGTATACTGTGGCCTGGGCTATGTTACACCCCCTGGTATAGAATATATCCCCTCCTGTATACTGTGGCCTGGGCTATGTTACATCCCTGGTATAGAATATATCCCCTCCTGTATACTGTGGCCTGGGCTATGTTACACCCCCTGGTATAGAATATATCCCCTCCTGTATACTGTGGCCTGGGCTATGTTACACCCCCGGTATAGTATATATCCCTCCTGTATACTGTGGCCTGGGCTATGTTACACCCCCTGGTATAGAATATATCCCCTCCTGTATACTGTGGCCTGGGCTATGTTACACCCCTGGTATAGTATATATCCCTTCTGTATACTGTGGCCTGGGCTATGTTACACCCCCCGGTATAGAATATATCTCCTCCTGTATACTGTGGCCTGGGCTATATTACATCACCTGGTATAGAATATATCCCCTCCTGTATACTGTGGCCTGGGCTATGTTACACCCCCTGGTATAGAATATATCCCCTCCTGTATACTGTGGCCTGGGCTATGTTACACCCCCCGGTATAGTATATATCCCCTCCTGTATACTGTGGCCTGGGCTATGTTACACCCCTGGTATAGTATATATCCCTCCTGTATACTGTGGCCTGGGCTATGTTACATCCCTGGTATAGAATATATCTCCTCCTGTATACTGTGGCCTGGGCTATGTTACACCCCCTGGTATAGTATATATCCCCTCCTGTATACTGTGGCCTGGGCTATGTTACACCCCCTGGTATAGTATATATCCCCTCCTGTATACTGTGGCCTGGGCTATGTTACACCCCCTGGTATAGTATATATCCCCTCCTGTATACTGTGGCCTGGGCTATGTTACACCCCCTGGTATAGTATATATCCCCTCCTGTATACTGTAGCCTGGGCTATGTTACATCCCCCGGTATAGAATATATCCCCTCCTGTATACTGTAGCCTGGGCTATGTTACACCCCCCGGTATAGAATATATCCCCTCCTGTATACTGTAGCCTGGGCTATGTTACATCCCTGGTATAGAATATATCTCCTCCTGTATACTGTGGCCTGGGCTATGTTACATCCCCCTGGTATAGTATATATCCCCTCCTGTATACTGTGGCCTGGGCTATGTTACATCCCCCTGGTATAGTATATATCCCCTCCTGTATACTGTGGCCTGGGCTATGTTACATCCCCCTGGTATAGAATATATCCCCTCCTGTATACTGTGGCCTGGGCTATGTTACATCCCCCTGGTATAGAATATATCCCTCCTGTATACTGTGGCCTGGGCTATGTTACATCCCCCGGTATAGTATATATCCCTCCTGTATACTGTGGTCTGGGCTATGTTACATCCCCTGGTATAGTATATATCCCTCCTGTATACTGTGGCCTGGGCTATGTTACACCCCCTGGTATAGTATATATCCCTCCTGTATACTGTGGCCTGGGCTATGTTACACCCCCTGGTATAGAATATATCCCCTCCTGTATACTGTGGCCTGGGCCAGAACTGAGAAAACCAGTGACATGATAACTTGGAGGGATATAGTCTGGCCTGGTTTTACACCCCCACATATAGAGTTTATCTCCCGGGGTATATTGTGGCCTGAGCTAGACTATACCCAGGTTTATAGTATGTCCTAGGCTATCCTCTGGGTATGATAATATATGCCCTGGGGTATACTGTGGCCTGGGCCAGGGGTGAGAAAACCAGTGTAATAACATTATGGCCCGGAGAGATATAGCATGGCCTAGGCTGTTATACACCCCCAGGTATAGAGTTTATCCCCAGGGGTATATTGTGGCCTGGTTCGACATTAGATGGATATATTCTGGCCTGGATGGGTATACTCTGGTCTAGGCTATGTTACACCCCGGGGTATATTCTGGCCTGGAGGGGCTTAGTTTGGCCTAGGCTATTTTATACCTCGGGGTATACTCTGGCCTAGGCCGTTTTATACCCGGGTACATTCTGGACGGGTGTTAATCTGACCTGCTACACCGGTCCTGTCACACACCATGTCACTAGCCCGGCCCTCAGGGGCGGATTAACTTTATCATAGGCCCCGGGCTGTTCACCAAGCCTGGGCCCCCCACCCCACTGTGAGTATGGCAGCACTAGCCTGGCGTTCATAGTACAGGATAAATAATGTCATGATGTCCTGATTTGTGCAAAATTGCAGTAAAAAGCAGCGATTTTTGGAAATCATGGTAGAACTGTAGTCAGGAGACAAGACAGCACTGAAAACATGTCTCTTTGGGTGCCCCCCCCCCCCCCCCCCCCCCAAAAAAAAAGGTGAACAATGACAATCCAGCAGGATACACTGTATTAAAATGTTACCTATACCAAAAGGCGACAGCGACAACTAGGCCAGGACATATGCCAACAGGCGACAGGCATGCAACTGTTTTCAGTCAAACATAGAACGCAAAAAAGTACTGCGACACCTTATTGTTTTTTTGGCAAGATGCTGTATACAGGTGTATACACTATATCTCAACTTTGATTTCTGTCAACAGGCCCCAGGCGTTTCACACTTTTCAGTGCAGAACGACAAACATTAGTGGGCCACTTGTAGTGGTTTTTTTGTGGGGGGAAAGTAGCTGTATACAGGAGTATACACTATAACTCAATTTTTCTTTATATACTCTATATATTCTAGCACTGAATGAGCGCGATCCTGACTGCCCCTCAGCACCAGCCATTCTCGCCCCACGGAAGTCTGCAGCTTGTGCCTGCACCATTATTTCCCTGGCCCCATCCCCAATTCTTTGCGCTAGCCTTCAAAAGTTTGTATTTTTTAGATCAGGGATATATGTCCTGCACAATGGGTAGAAGAGTGAACGTATACCACTAGCAGTTACATATACATTTATTTTTCTTTATTTCTTATTTGTTATTTACTCTGCGCAGAGCGCTATGTACTGCACTGCGACAATTTGTAGGTAGTGTAGCTAAGCAAACACTGGCGTATACAATACAGGTAAAAAGGTGGACGTATAACAGATGCAAGTCCCAAGTTTTTATACTCTGAAAGTCACATGAGTAAGCCAGCCAATGAATGTAGACGCTGTTCTCACGATGCCAGCGTGCCTCTTACCCCCCCCCCCATAGTTATTGGTCCAAAAAAGGCGCCAGGGAAGGTGGGAGGGGAATCACATTTTTACTGTGTATTTGGTTGGATGCTCTTTCGAAAATGAGTATTTCAAATAGCGTAATATTCAATCGAATAGCTACTCGCTCATATCTACCAAAAGAGAATGTGTCAGCATGTTTGCGCATGTCCAGGCAGTTGGCATCTGCATCGGTAAGATCACGGGCCGCACGCTCCCATACAGCAGAGGGGGCAGCACAGGCGCTGAGGGACTGAAGCAAATGCCCTCAGATGGGGCACACAGCATGCGCTGCTCCTCTGGTGTACGACGCCTGCGACGTGAGCGACAAAGACAGGAAGGTAAAGGTAGGTAAGGTGGGGCAGCAATTAATATGATTGGTCACATAACTAACCTATGCAGGAGACACACGACTAATGGCCTTGTCACACCAGCCGCACAGCCCATGCATTTCATATAGGAGCCAGATGTGCACTTGGTCTTCGAGTTCTGGAGGAATATCAATTTCCCTCACATTAATTCTAGTTAATTTGATTGAGGCTTCTGCTGTTGTATAAGGAAAGGTGGTGGCCCCCTAGATCAGACCCCCCAACTAACATCCGCAACCTATGGAGCATGTGCATTTGGCCTTACTCGTCTCCTGGAGGACGACTTCTAAGGCTCAGTGTTTATGTTAAAGGGCCGGTGTCATGAAGCAGAGAAGGTATAATCAGGTGTGTACAACAATATATCTATCTATATATTGTGGCATGGTGAGGCTGTTCTGGGCCTCTGGAGTGGGAATTGGAGTTCAGGTGGAGCTCCTGGTCCAGATACTCCACTCCAGCCCTAGAGCTAATGAGGCTCTGAAACCACCTGGTGGATCTATTAGAGACTCCAGAGCTTCCCAGGTGAGGACTCCCAGGTGATGGCTCCCAGGTGATGGCTCCCAGGTGAGGGCTCCCAGGTGAGGACTCCCAGGTGAGGGCTCCCAGGTGAGGACTCCCAGGTGAGGGCTCCCAGGTGAGGGCTCCCAGGTGATGGCTCCCAGGTGATGGCTCCTCCCAGGTGAGGGCTCCCAGGTGAGGGCTCCCAGGTGATGGCTCCTCCCAGGTGAGGGCTCCCAGGTGAGGGCTCCCAGGTGAGGGCTCCTCCCAGGTGAGGGCTCCCAGGTGATGGCTCCTCCCAGGTGATGGCTCCCAGGTAATAGCTCCTCCCAGGTGATGGCTCCCAGGTGAGGGCTCCCAGGTGATGGCTCCCAGGTGAGGGCTCCCAGGTTTGGACTCCCAGGTGATGGCTCCCAGGTAATAGCTCCTCCCAGGTGATGGCTCCCAGGTGAGGGCTCCCAGGTAATAGCTCCTCCCAGGTGATGGCTCCTCCCAGGTGATGGCTCCTCCCAGGTGATGGCTCCTCCCAGGTGATGGCCCCCAGGTGAGGAGGACACAGACAGTGCTCGGCCTGTGGGAGCTGCAGACAAGTCTGGGTGAGACCAGTGTACCTGGAAGTATTGAGCATTAGGCTCATAAGTGACAGCTAGGGAAGCTGTGGTGTTAGTCAGTGGGTAGACGGCCCAGGTTTTATTTTATTGGCAGTGTTGCCTATGTCTTGTGTTTTTCTTTGAACGGATAAATAAAGCGACTGAGGTCAGTATAAAGCGTACAGCACTGACTGGACTGCAATTTGTCATGTGCCAACCATCTCAGGCCCAGGAGATGGCGATCCCAGCGAGTGAGTAACCCCCAGATTGTCACTATATATATATATATATATATATATATATATATATATATATATATACACATATATATACTCACAAATACAGGAGAACACCTGCTGTTAGTAAAGAAGCTTACATCACTGTGCCAGTTTTCTTCCCCATGTATCTCATCACTTCCTGGTTTCCTCTCTGAACTCTGACCCTGTGGTTGCTATGTAACGGTGCAGACACTTTCCCACAATCCCCCTTGCTGCATGTAAAGTGAAAACCAACTGCCAGTACTAATAGGACAGATGACGTAACTGTGACTGGACTGAGCATGTGTGACCCAACCTAGTTGATGCCTGATGGGCCGTAACCAAAGGCAACAGGTTATGAAACAAAGCAGCAGATGGGGGATTATTGAGTCTCTAGCCCTCAGTACATTGTAAATCTGTGCATTGTACATTGGGAATCTGTTTCCTTTCTGTCATACGGGATAGATCTAGCTTTCTTTGTAACACAACCCCTACGACATAACCCAGGGCTCCATCAGTAACGTTCAGGTTATTGGCCTTTAGTATAATCCCTGGGACTATACTATATAGTATAATCTGGGGGACTAATGCTCTGCCGGCATGGAGGATTTCAGGCTCTATAAAGTCTGAGGTGAGTGGACATAGTGACCTCAGGGAAACCTTTCATTCTCATATTATTCCTCTAGTCGTGTTTTTAGCAGTGTCACCTAAGCAGCCGTATATCTGCAAAAGGTATTTGTCTCCTATCCGTGCCGATTTTCCAACCACTCCACAATTACTATTTCTGGCCTAGCGGGGGCAACTTTAGGAATTCTGTCCGGTCAAGACTGGGCTGAGCAGCTTGTACAATGGGGTACGGCCTAGGGATGGGGCAGGAGATGGCGGTTTCATTGCGTTGGATGGGATGGCCATCTTATTATCAGCCAAGAATCAGGTGCGGAAGAAAGAAGAAGTTCCCTCTGGCACCCAGAAGTGTGGAGTCTACCAGCCCCAATGGCAGACACGATGGTCCACTTCGGGTTCAGACCCCAGAGAAGAAGCCTTGGTGGAGCATGCTGATGGCCGGGGGGACATCTCCCTCTATCTATACGACAGGGTAATAGGTGGGTGAAACCTTTTTTTATTTCTTGTGGCTGACGACACGCGTACTCTACCATTACCGAGATGCCCCAAACTAACCCTTTTAGTTGAGGTGATGACTCTCCCGTGATGACGTATAACCACCATCAGCAATGTCGCCATGGCTATTTCAGTTTTGCTTGTCCTTGCAGAAAACAAATCCCCGTAAGCTAAAATAGCTGAATTATTGGTATTCACAAAGGCTTGACATATGTCGTAGAGACTTTTGTCACTAGGTCCACACCCAGTCACCTTCCATCCTCTGGCTGGACCAGAGGCAAAACTACCAGAAGTATAAAAGCCGCTCAGACAACTTCATAGACACCAGAGCTCTCCCATCACCTCAGCCTCTTATCCAGGTAAGACAACAAGCGGAGTCTCCACAATCCCAAACACATACAGCCGGCGGCGAGTCTCTCTCAGCAAGTCTCTAGATGAATCCATCAATATGTATTGTACGGCAGAGTCCACTGACAGCACTGTGATTGTATAGAGTGTATAATGTATTAGTGTGTACAGTGTATATAGGGTGTATAATGTATAGTGTACAGTGTATATAGGGTATAATGTATAGTGTACAGTGTATATAGGGTGTATAATGTATAGTGTACAGTGTATATAGGGTGTATAATGTATAGTGTACAGTGTATATAGTGTATAATGTATAGTGTACAGTGTATATAGGGTGTATAATGTATAGTGTACAGTGTATATAGGGTGTATAATGTATAGTGTACAGTGTATATAGAGTGTATAATGTATAGTGTACAGTGTATATAGTGTATAATGTATAGTGTACAGTGTATATAGAGTGTATAATGTATAGTGTACAGTGTATATAGGGTGTATAATGTATAGTGTACAGTGTATATAGGGTGTATAATGTATAGTGTACAGTGTATATAGTGTATAATGTATAGTGTACAGTGTATATAGGGTGTATAATGTATAGTGTACAGTGTATATAGGGTGTATAATGTATAGTGTACAGTGTATATAGGGTGTATAATGTATAGTGTACAGTGTATATAGGGTGTATAATGTATTAGTGTGTACAGTGTATATAGGGTGTATAATGCATAGTGTACAGTGTATATAGGGTGTATAATGCATAGTGTACAGTGTATATAGGGTGTATAATGTATAGTGTACAGTGTATATAGTGTATAATGTATAGTGTACAGTGTATATAGGGTATAATGTACAGTGTATATAGGGTGTATAATGTATTAGTGTGTATAGTGTATATAGGGTGTATAATGTATAGTGTACAGTGTATATAGGGTGTATAATGTATAGTGTACAGTGTATATAGGGTGTATAATGCATAGTGTACAGTGTATATAGGGTGTATAATGTATAGTGTACAGTGTATATAGTGTATAATGCATAGTGTACAGTGTATATAGTGTATAATGCATAGTGTACAGTGTATATAGTGTATAATGTATAGTGTACAGTGTATATAGGGTATATAATGCATAGTGTACAGTGTATATAGTGTATAATGTATAGTGTACAGTGTATATAGTGTATAATGTATAGTGTACAGTGTATATAGGGTGTATAATGTATAGTGTACAGTGTATATAGGGTGTATAATGTATAGTGTACAGTGTATATAGTGTATAATGTATAGTGTACAGTGTATATAGTGTATAATGTATAGTGTACAGTGTATATAGTGTATAATGTATAGTGTACAGTGTATATAGGGTGTATAATGTATAGTGTACAGTGTATATAGGGTGTATAATGTATAGTGTACAGTGTATATAGTGTATAGTGTACAGTGTATATAGGGTGTATAATGTATAGTGTACAGTGTATATAGGGTGTATAATGTATAGTGTACAGTGTATATAGTGTATAATGTATAGTGTACAGTGTATATAGGGTGTATAATGTATAGTGTACAGTGTATATAGGGTGTATAATGTATAGTGTACAGTGTATATAGGGTGTATAATGTATAGTGTACAGTGTATATAGGGTGTATAATGTATAGTGTACAGTGTATATAGTGTATAATGTATAGTGTACAGTGTATATAGGGTGTATAATGCATAGTGTACAGTGTATATAGGGTGTATAATATATAGTGTACAGTGTATATAGGGTGTATAATGTATAGTGTACAGTGTATATAGGGTGTATAATGTATAGTGTACAGTGTATATAGTGTATAATGTATAGTGTACAGTGTATATAGGGTGTATAATGTATAGTGTACAGTGTATATAGGGTGTATAATGTATAGTGTACAGTGTATATAGTGTATAATGTATAGTGTATATAGGGTGTATAATGTATAGTGTACAGTGTATATAGGGTGTATAATGCATAGTGTACAGTGTATATAGGGTGTATAATGTATAGTGTACAGTGTATATAGGGTGTATAATGTATAGTGTACAGTGTATATAGTGTATAATGTATAGTGTACAGTGTATATAGGGTGTATAATGTATAGTGTACAGTGTATATAGGGTGTATAATGTATAGTGTACAGTGTATATAGGGTGTATAATGTATAGTGTACAGTGTATATAGTGTATAATGTATAGTGTACAGTGTATATAGGGTGTATAATGCATAGTGTACAGTGTATATAGTGTATAATGTATAGTGTACAGTGTATATAGGGTGTATAATGTATAGTGTACAGTGTATATAGGGTGTATAATGTATAGTGTACAGTGTATATAGGGTGTATAATGTATAGTGTACAGTGTATATAGGGTGTATAATGTATAGTGTACAGTGTATATAGGGTGTATAATGTATAGTGTACAGTGTATATAGGGTGTATAATGTATAGTGTACAGTGTATATAGTGTATAATGTATAGTGTACAGTGTATATAGGGTGTATAATGTATAGTGTACAGTGTATATAGGGTGTATAATGTATAGTGTACAGTGTATATAGGGTGTATAATGTATAGTGTACAGTGTATATAGTGTATAATGTATAGTGTACAGTGTATATAGGGTGTATAATGTATAGTGTACAGTGTATATAGGGTGTATAATCCATAGTGTACAGTGTATATAGGGTATAATGTATAGTGTACAGTGTATATAGGGTATAATGTATAGTGTACAGTGTATATAGGGTGTATAATGTATAGTGTACAGTGTATATAGGGTGTATAATCCATAGTGTACAGTGTATATAGGGTATAATGTATAGTGTACAGTGTATATAGGGTATAATGTATAGTGTACAGTGTATATAGGGTGTATAATTTAGACGTATTTATATTTAGACGTTTAAGGGGAGATATGATTAACTTATTTAAATATATAAATGGCCCCTACAAGAGATATGGGGAAAAGATGTTCCAGGTAAAACCCCCTCAAAGGACAAGAGGGCACTGCCTCCGCCCGGAGAGACAAGAGGGCACTGCCTCCGCCCGGAGAGACAAGAGGGCACTGCCTCCGCCCGGAGAGACAAGGGGGCGCTGCCTCCGCCTGGAGAAAAAAAGGTTCAATCTCCGGAGGCGACAAGTCTTCTTTACCATGAGAACTGTGAATCTGTGGAACAGTCTACCACAGGATCTGGTCACAGCAAAAACAGTAGAGGCTTCAAAACCGGCCTAGACAAGTTCTTAGAGCAAAATAATATAAATGCATATGTATAGAACCTATCACCCCTCCCCCTTCCCTGTACCCATCCCCTCCTTGGTTGAACTTGATGGACATGTGTCTTTTTTCAACCGTATTAACTATGTAACTATGTAACTATGTAACTATAATGTATAGTGTACAGTGTATATAGGGTGTATAATGCATAGTGTACAGTGTATATAGGGTGTATAATATATAGTGTACAGTGTATATAGGGTGTATAATGTATAGTGTACAGTGTATATAGGGTGTATAATGTATAGTGTACAGTGTATATAGGGTGTATAATGTATAGTGTACAGTGTATATAGTGTATAATGTACAGTGTATATAGGGTGTATAATGTATAGTGTACAGTGTATATAGGGTGTGTAATGTATAGTGTACAGTGTATATAGTGTATAATGTATAGTGTACAGTGTATATAGGGTGTATAATGTATAGTGTACAGTGTATATAGGGTGTATAATGTATAGTGTACAGTGTATATAGTGTATAATGTATAGTGTACAGTGTATATAGGGTGTATAATGTATAGTGTACAGTGTATATAGGGTGTGTAATGTATAGTGTACAGTGTATATAGTGTATAATGTATAGTGTACAGTGTATATAGTGTATAATGTATAGTGTACAGTGTATATAGGGTGTATATAGAGTGTATAATGTATAGTGTACAGTGTATATAGGGTGTATAATGTATAGTGTACAGTGTATATAGGGTGTATAATGTATAGTGTACAGTGTATATAGTGTATAATGTATAGTGTACAGTGTATATAGTGTATAATGTATAGTGTACAGTGTATATAGGGTGTATAATGTATAGTGTACAGTGTATATAGTGTGTGTAATGCATAATGTACAGTGTATATAGGGTGTATAATGTATAGTGTACAGTGTATATAGGGTGTATAATGTATAGTGTACAGTGTATATAGTGTATAATGTATAGTGTACAGTGTATAATGTATAGTGTACAGTGTATATAGTGTATAATGTATAGTGTACAGTGTATAATGTATAGTGTACAGTGTATATAGTGTATAATGTATAGTGTACAGTGTATATAGTGTATAATGTATAGTGTACAGTGTATATAGGGTGTATAATGTATAGTGTACAGTGTATATAGGGTGTATAATGTATAGTGTACAGTGTATATAGGGTGTATAATGTATAGTGTACAGTGTATATAGTGTATAATGTATAGTGTACAGTGTATATAGGGTGTATAATGTATAGTGTACAGTGTATATAGGGTGTATAATGTATAGTGTACAGTGTATATAGGGTGTTTAATGTATAGTGTACAGTGTATATAGTGTATAATGTATAGTGTACAGTGTATATAGGGTGTATAATGTATTAGTGTGTACAGTGTATATAGGGTGTATAATGTATAGTGTACAGTGTATATAGTGTATAATGTATAGTGTACAGTGTATATAGGGTGTATAATGTATAGTGTACAGTGTATATAGTGTATAATGTATAGTGTACAGTGTATATAGGGTGTATAATGTATAGTGTACAGTGTATATAGGGTGTATAATGTATAGTGTACAGTGTATATAGTGTATAATGTATAGTGTACAGTGTATATAGGGTGTATAATGCATAGTGTACAGTGTATATAGGGTGTATAATGCATAGTGTACAGTGTATATAGGGTGTATAATGTATAGTGTACAGTGTATATAGGGTGTATAATGTATAGTGTACAGTGTATATAGTGTATAATGTACAGTGTATATAGGGTGTATAATGTATAGTGTACAGTGTATATAGGGTGTGTAATGTATAGTGTACAGTGTATATAGTGTATAATGTATAGTGTACAGTGTATATAGGGTGTATAATGTATAGTGTACAGTGTATATAGGGTGTATAATGTATAGTGTACAGTGTATATAGTGTATAATGTATAGTGTACAGTGTATATAGGGTGTATAATGTATAGTGTACAGTGTATATAGGGTGTATAATGTATAGTGTACAGTGTATATAGGGTGTTTAATGTATAGTGTACAGTGTATATAGTGTATAATGTATAGTGTACAGTGTATATAGGGTGTATAATGTATTAGTGTGTACAGTGTATATAGGGTGTATAATGTATAGTGTACAGTGTATATAGGGTGTATAATATATAGTGTACAGTGTATATAGGGTGTATAATGTATAGTGTACAGTGTATATAGTGTATAATGTATAGTGTACAGTGTATATAGGGTGTATAATGTATAGTGTACAGTGTATATAGGGTGTATAATGTATAGTGTACAGTGTATATAGTGTATAATGTATAGTGTACAGTGTATATAGGGTGTATAATGCATAGTGTACAGTGTATATAGGGTGTATAATGCATAGTGTACAGTGTATATAGGGTGTATAATGTATAGTGTACAGTGTAGATAGGGTGTATAATGTATAGTGTACAGTGTATATAGTGTATAATGCATAGTGTACAGTGTATATAGTGTATAATGCATAGTGTACAGTGTATATAGGGTGTATAATGTATAGTGTACAGTGTATATAGTGTGTGTAATGCATAATGTACAGTGTATATAGGGTGTATAATGTATAGTGTACAGTGTATATAGGGTGTATAATGTATAGTGTACAGTGTATATAGTGTATAATGTATAGTGTACAGTGTATAATGTATAGTGTACAGTGTATATAGTGTATAATGTATAGTGTACAGTGTATATAGTGTATAATGTATAGTGTACAGTGTATATAGGGTGTATAATGTATAGTGTACAGTGTATATAGGGTGTATAATGTATAGTGTACAGTGTATATAGGGTGTATAATGTATAGTGTACAGTGTATATAGTGTATAATGTATAGTGTACAGTGTATATAGGGTGTATAATGTATAGTGTACAGTGTATATAGGGTGTATAATGTATAGTGTACAGTGTATATAGGGTGTTTAATGTATAGTGTACAGTGTATATAGTGTATAATGTATAGTGTACAGTGTATATAGGGTGTATAATGTATTAGTGTGTACAGTGTATATAGGGTGTATAATGTATAGTGTACAGTGTATATAGGGTGTATAATATATAGTGTACAGTGTATATAGGGTGTATAATGTATAGTGTACAGTGTATATAGTGTATAATGTATAGTGTACAGTGTATATAGGGTGTATAATGTATAGTGTACAGTGTATATAGGGTGTATAATGTATAGTGTACAGTGTATATAGGGTGTTTAATGTATAGTGTACAGTGTATATAGTGTATAATGTATAGTGTACAGTGTATATAGGGTGTATAATGTATAGTGTACAGTGTATATAGTATGTATAGTGTGTGTATAATGTACAGTATGTATAGAGTACATTGACACTTATAATCTATATTACGAGCCGGTCGCCTTCCCCTTCCAGGGCAGATACATAATAGATGGCGGCACTCTGGGTTCCTCTCACTGACCCGCTGCCCATGTCACCCCCCCCAGTATATGTATCAGGTGTATGAGAAGAATATTCATCCATACTGGCAGTGGAATGATTCCAATCTAAAAATGCCTGATCAATTACTGTGGATATATCTCTATATTACCTCTATATTACCTCTATATTACCTCTATATTACCTCTATGTTACCTCTATATTACCTCTATATTACCTCTATATTACCTCTATATTACCTCTATGTTACCTCTATATTACCTCTATATTACCTCTATATTACCTCTATATTACCTCTATATTACCTCTATGTTACCTCTATATTACCTCTATATTACCTCTATATTACCTCTATGTTACCTCTATATTACCTCTATATTACCTCTATATTACCTCTATATTACCTCTATATTACCTCTATGTTACCTCTATATTACCTCTATATTACCTCTATGTTACCTCTATATTACCTCTATGTTACCTCTATATTACCTCTATATTACCTCTATATTACCTCTATGTTACCTCTATATTACCTCTATATTACCTCTATGTTACCTCTATATTACCTCTATGTTACCTCTATATTACCTCTATATTACCTCTATATTACCTCTATGTTACCTCTATATTACCTCTATATTACCTCTATATTACCACTATATTACCTCTATATTACCTCTATATTACCACTATATTACCTCTATATTACCTCTATATTACCACTATATTACCTCTATATTACCTCTATATTACCTCTATATTACCTCTATATTACCACTATATTACCTCTATATTACCTCTATATTACCTCTATATTACCTCTATATTACCTCTATATTACCACTATATTACCACTATATTACCTCTATATTACCTCTATATTACCACTATATTACCACTATATTACCTCTATGTTACCACTATATTACCTCTATGTTACCTCTATGTTACCACTATATTACCTCTATATTACCTCTATGTTACCACTATATTACGTCTATGTTACCTCTATGTTACCTCTATATTACCTCTATGTTACCTCTATATTACCTCTATATTACCTCTATATTACCTCTATGTTACCTCTATATTACCTCTATGTTACCACTATATTACGTCTATGTTACCTCTATGTTACCTCTATATTACCTCTATGTTACCTCTATATTACCTCTATATTACCTCTATATTACCTCTATGTTACCTCTATATTACCTCTATGTTACCTCTATATTACCTCTATATTACCTCTATATTACCTCTATGTTACCACTATATTACCTCTATATTACCTCTATGTTACCACTATATTACGTCTATGTTACCTCTATGTTACCTCTATATTACCTCTATGTTACCTCTATATTACCTCTATATTACCTCTATATTACCTCTATGTTACCTCTATATTACCTCTATATTACCTCTATATTACCTCTATATTACCTCTATATTACCTCTATATTACCACTATATTACCTCTATGTTACCACTATATTACCTCTATGTTACCTCTATATTACCACTATATTACCACTATATTACCTCTATGTTACCACTATATTACCTCTATGTTACCTCTATGTTACCACTATATTACCTCTATATTACCTCTATGTTACCACTATATTACGTCTATGTTACCTCTATGTTACCACTATATTAACTCTATTATTACCTCTATATTCCAGGCACAATGAAGATTTTCGGAGCATTGCTTGTGGCGCTGAGTGCGGCCTTGTCAGGTAAGGAAACCAGGGGGCAGATGGCACAGATGGATGTATATATATATATATATATATATATATATATATATATATATATATATCTCAGCCTATATGGATGACATGCTTAGCAGGGGAAGGTGCCACCTTTTATAACCTTTTATTGCTTTTCTCTCTTCCTGCAGTGCTCGCTGTGAATGAACAGCTCTGTGGTGGATCGGTCAACTGTAACTGTACCCTTACTAACTACAACGCATCAGGTACTATAGGATATATATATATATAGATCAGCAGTACCATATACAGTACTAGACTATTATATGCCTATACAATATATATATATATCTCAGTGTACAGTCTCTGCACAGCTTCCTGAATGTGGAAACCCTTCATATAAAGTTATTATTTGCAGCAGATTTCCTTCAGCGTCTAGATAGTACAGTAGTGGCTGCTGATAGTACAGTAGTGGCTGCTGATAGTATAGTAGTGGCTGCTGATAGTACAGTAGTGGCTGCTGATAGTATAGTAGTGGCTGCTGATAGTATAGTAGTGGCTGCTGATAGTACAGTAGTGGCTGCTGATAGTACAGAAGTGGCTGCTGATAGTACAGTATTGGCTGCTGATAGTATAGTAGTGGCTGCTGATAGTATAGTAGTGGCTGCTGATAGTACAGTAGTGGCTGCTGATAGTACAGTAGTGGCTGCTGATAGTATAGTAGTGGCTGCTGATAGTACAGTAGTGGCTGCTGATAGTACAGTAGTGGCTGCTGATAGTACAGTAGTGGCTGCTGATAGTATAGTAGTGGCTGCTGATAGTACAGTAGTGGCTGCTGATAGTACAGTAGTGGCTGCTGATAGTACAGTAGTGGCTGCTGATAGTACAGTAGTGGCTGCTGATAGTATAGTAGTGGCTGCTGATAGTACAGTATTGGCTGCTGATAGTACAGTATTGGCTGCTGATAGTACAGTAGTGGCTGCTGATAGTACAGTATTGGCTGCTGATAGTACAGTAGTGGCCGCTGATAGTACAGTAGTGGCTGCTGATAGTACAGTAGTGGCTGCTGATAGTACAGTAGTGGCTGCTGATAGTATAGTAGTGGCTGCTGATAGTACAGTATTGGCTGCTGATAGTACAGTAGTGGCTGCTGATAGTACAGTATTGGCTGCTGATAGTACAGTAGTGGCTGCTGATAGTACAGTAGGGGCTGCTGATAGTACAGTATTGGCTGCTGATAGTACAGTAGTGGCTGCTGATAGTACAGTATTGGCTGCTGATAGTATAGTAGTGGCTGCTGATAGTACAGTAGTGGCTGCTGATAGTACAGTAGTGGCTGCTGATAGTATAGTAGTGGCTGCTGATAGTACAGTAGTGGCTGCTGATAGTACAGTAGTGGCTGCTGATAGTATAGTAGTGGCTGCTGATAGTATAGTAGTGGCTGCTGATAGTACAGTAGTGGCTGCTGATAGTACAGTATTGGCTGCTGATAGTACAGTAGTGGCTGCTGATAGTACAGTAGGGGCTGCTGATAGTACAGTATTGGCTGCTGATAGTACAGTATTGGCTGCTGATAGTACAGTAGTGGCTGCTGATAGTACAGTATTGGCTGCTGATAGTATAGTAGTGGCTGCTGATAGTACAGTAGTGGCTGCTGATAGTACAGTAGTGGCTGCTGATAGTACAGTAGTGGCTGCTGATAGTACAGTAGTGGCTGCTGATAGTACAGTATTGGCTGCTGATAGTACAGAAGTGGCTGCTGATAGTACAGTAGTGGCTGCTGATAGTATAGTAGTGGCTGCTGATAGTACAGTAGTGGCTGCTGATAGTACAGTAGTGGCTGCTGATAGTACAGAAGTGGCTGCTGATAGTACAGTAGTGGCTGCTGATAGTATAGTATTGGCTGCTGATAGTACAGAAGTGGCTGCTGATAGTATAGTAGTGGCTGCTGATAGTACAGTAGTGGCTGCTGATAGTACAGAAGTGGCTGCTGATAGTACAGTAGTGGCTGCTGATAGTATAGTAGTGGCTGCTGATAGTACAGTAGTGGCTGCTGATAGTATAGTAGTGGCTGCTGATAGTATAGTAGTGGCTGCTGATAGTACAGTAGTGGCTGCTGATAGTATAGTAGTGGCTGCTGATAGTATAGTAGTGGCTGCTGATAGTACAGTAGTGGCTGCTGATAGTATAGTAGTGGCTGCTGATAGTACAGTAGTGGCTGCTGATAGTACAGTATTGGCTGCTGATATATATATATATATATATATATATATATATATATAAACATGTTCTCATTGTTTCCCCTCATTCAGTGCTACCACCAAGCCCCAGTGTTAACTGCTCCAATGGGCTGATGACGATATATATCTCTAAATGCCAACTGGAGAAGAGCCAGTTCAATACTACAAATCTGTCCCTGATTAATAGCACTAGTCCTGAATGTGCAAGCCAAGAATACTTGGTAGATGGAGAATATGATGTCGGCTTCCACAATCCAATGAACTCCGGAAAATGTGGAAACAACATGACTGTGAGTACAAGGAACACAAAGGTCATCAGATGTTGAGGTCTGAATGACAGTTCTTTCCATTCTTTTCATTGACCACATAAAGATGTATCTGCGCCGTGTTTCCAGCCTCTCCGTGTAGGGTTAGGGTCACACTGTATTTTGGTCAGTATTAGTCCTCATATTACAATGGAACCAACACTGATAGGCTCCAGTATGTTTCCACCTCAGGAACATATTGGGCAAAATATGATCATTATTATCGGTCGTCTATGTTACGAGACAGCCACCTTCCCCGATATGTTCCCGAAGTGGGAACACAGCTGTAAAATGATTAAAAAGAAAAAAAATATTAAAAGATTTGCCTTATTTTCTGTGTTTAGGACCCACTCCTAGTTTTGGCAAATTGCAAATCAACATACTATGTGTGAACACAACCTAAGGGCCAACCCTCGCCATACTAAGGGCGACTACTTGTCATACTAAGGGTGACTACTTGTCATACTAAGGGCGACTACTTGTCATACTAAGGGCGACTACTCGTCATACTAAGGGCGACTACTTGTCATACTAAGGGCGACTACTCGTCATACTAAGGGCGACTACTTGTCATACTAAGGGCGACTACTTGTCATACTAAGGGCGACTACTCACCATACTAAGGGCGACTACTTGTCATACTAAGGGCGACTACTCGTCATACTAAGGGCGACTACTCACCATACTAAGGGCGACTACTCGTCATACTAAGGGCGACTACTCGTCATACTAAGGGCGACTACTCGTCATACTAAGGGCGACTACTTGCCATACTGAGGACGAACCCTCGCCTTACTAAGAGCGATTCCAGCTAAGTTCGCACACTATTAAACTGACGTCTGTTTTTATTGGATGTCAAATAAAATAACTGTCATTATTTTGTAACGACGGACGTTATTCCTACAATAATGATTCCTATCATTCCTACAATGCTGACAGCTGGCCAAGAAAAACAGCCGGCATTGTATCCGGGTGTGAACAATTGCTGCTGCCTTACATTACTAAATATTATTGCTTTGCAGATGTTACTGAGTACTATTGCTTTGCAGATGTTACTGAGTACTATTGCTTTGCTGATGTTACTGAGTACTATTGCTTTGCTGATGTTACTGAGTACTATTGCTTTGCAGATGTTACTGAGTACTATTGCTTTGCAGATGTTACTGAGTACTATTGCTTTGCAGATGTTACTGAGTACTATTGCTTTGCAGATGTTACTGAGTACTATTGCTTTGCTGATGTTACTGAGTACTAGATATCACAGCTGCTTTTCTTCTTTTTTCAGATAAATGGCACTCATATAATTTATTCCAATATCCTGTATATTTTTGCTGAGCAACGTCCGGTGTTAACCAGGAATAACGCCACCATGAACCTAAGCTGTGCCTACCCCTTGTTTTTCCCAGTTGCACTTAACATAAGCATAAAGCCAATATTAGCGTAAGTTTCATCTTTGAATGTTTTATATCATTATCCCCCCGACTCCCCTGCCCAGAGAGGGAGATATCTTGCTTATAACTGATGCCATTTCTCCGCTTCTTCTGTATTTCTAGGACTACAGACCTCTCGGTTCCGGGTGTGAGTGGAAGTTTCCCCATAACTATGGCAGTATATACAGAGCCTTCCTTTACCACCCTGGTTACGGGAGACACGACGCTACATGTGGAAGATACCGTTTATCTACAAGTCTGGATACCAAACCTGGAAGCAGACAAATTCACTGTGAAAGTGACCAGGATTTATGCCACCCCTGGTGGGGTCAGTCCCTCGGATGGGCCGACATATAATCTAACAAGTGGAAGCAATGGGTAAGAGACATGATGGATAATATACGATATTCCTGCTTCTCATACAGAAGATGTTGGGTCTTTACAAAGTATTAACAGTCATTGTCAGCGCCATAGTCTCTATCAGTGTATGTTATATAGTCTCTATCAGTATATGTTATATAGTCTCTATCAGTGTATGTTATATAGTCTCTATCAGTGTATGTTATATAGTCTCTATCAGTGTATGTTATATAGTCTCTATCAGTGTATGTTATATAGTCTCTATCAGTGTATATTATATAGTCTCTTCTATCAGTGTATGTTATATAGTCTCTTCTATCAGTGTATGTTATATAGTCTCTATCAGTGTATGTTATATAGTCTCTATCAGTGTATGTTATATAGTCTCTATCAGTGTATGTTATATAGTCTCTATCAGTATATGTTATATAGTCTCTTCTATCAGTGTATGTTATATAGTCTCTATCAGTCTATGTTATATAGTCTCTTCTATCAGTGTATGTTATATAGTCGTCTCTATCAGTGTATGTTATATAGTCTCTATCAGTGTATGTTATATAGTCTCTATCAGTGTATGTTATATAGTCTCTATCAGTATATGTTATATAGTCTCTTCTATCAGTATATGTTATATAGTCTCTTCTATCAGTGTATGTTATATAGTCTCTTCTATCAGTATATGTTATATAGTCTCTATCAGTGTATGTTATATAGTCTCTATCAGTGTATGTTATATAGTCTCTATCAGTGTCTATCAGTGTATGTTATATAGTCTCTATCAGTATATGTTATATAGTCTCTATCAGTGTATGTTATATAGTCTCTATCAGTGTATGTTACATAGTCTCTATCAGTGTATGTTATATAGTCTCTATCAGTATATGTTATATAGTCTCTATCAGTGTATGTTATATAGTCTCTATCAGTGTATGTTATATAGTCTCTATCAGTGTATGTTATATAGTCTCTATCAGTATATGTTATATAGTCTCTATCAGTGTATGTTATATAGTCTCTATCAGTGTATGTTATATAGTCTCTATCAGTGTATGTTATATAGTCTCTATCAGTATATGTTATATAGTCTCTATCAGTGTATGTTATATAGTCTCTATCAGTGTATGTTACATAGTCTCTATCAGTGTATGTTATATAGTCTCTATCAGTGTATGTTATATAGTCTCTATCAGTGTATGTTATATAGTCTCTATCAGTGTATGTTATATAGTCTCTTCTATCAGTGTATGTTATATAGTCTCTATCAGTGTATGTTATATAGTCTCTTCTATCAGTGTATGTTATATAGTCTCTATCAGTGTATGTTATATAGTCTCTTCTATCAGTATATGTTATATAGTCTCTATCAGTCTATGTTATATAGTCTCTATCAGTGTATGTTATATAGTCTCTATCAGTGTATGTTATATAGTCTCTATCAGTGTATGTTATATAGTCTCTATCAGTGTATGTTATATAGTCTCTTCTATCAGTATATGTTATATAGTCTCTATCAGTATATGTTATATAGTCTCTATCAGTGTATGTTATATAGTCTCTATCAGTGTATGTTATATAGTCTCTATCAGTGTATGTTATATAGTCTCTATCAGTGTATGTTATATAGTCTCTTCTATCAGTGTATATTATATAGTCTCTATCAGTGTATGTTATATAGTCTCTATCAGTGTATGTTATATAGTCTCTATCAGTCTATGTTATATAGTCTCTATCAGTGTATGTTATATAGTCTCTTCTATCAGTGTATGTTATATAGTCTCTATCAGTGTATGTTATATAGTCTCTATCAGTGTATGTTATATAGTCTCTATCAGTCTATGTTATATAGTCTCTTCTATCATTGTATGTTATATAGTCTCTTCTATCAGTGTATGTTATATAGTCTCTTCTATCAGTATATGTTATATAGTCTCTATCAGTGTATGTTATATAGTCTCTATCAGTGTCTATCAGTGTATGTTATATAGTCTCTATCAGTGTATGTTATATAGTCTCTATCAGTGTATGTTATATAGTCTCTATCAGTGTATGTTATATAGTCTCTATCAGTGTATGTTATATAGTCTCTATCAGTATATGTTATATAGTCTCTATCAGTGTATGTTATATAGTCTCTATCAGTATATGTTATATAGTCTCTATCAGTATATGTTATATAGTCTCTTCTATCATTGTATGTTATATAGTCTCTTCTATCAGTGTATGTTATATAGTCTCTATCAGTGTATGTTATATAGTCTCTTCTATCAGTGTATGTTATATAGTCTCTATCAGTATATGTTATATAGTCTCTTCTATCAGTGTATGTTATATAGTCTCTATCAGTCTATGTTATATAGTCTCTATCAGTATATGTTATATAGTCTCTTCTATCAGTGTATGTTATATAGTCTCTATCAGTGTATGTTATATAGTCTCTATCAGTGTATGTTATATAGTCTCTATCAGTGTATGTTATATAGTCTCTATCAGTGTATGTTATATAGTCTCTATCAGTGTATGTTATATAGTCTCTATCAGTCTATGTTATATAGTCTCTATCAGTGTATGTTATATAGTCTCTATCAGTGTATGTTATATAGTCTCTATCAGTCTATGTTATATAGTCTCTATCAGTATATGTTATATAGTCTCTATCAGTGTATGTTATATAGTCTCTATCAGTGTATGTTATATAGTCTCTATCAGTGTCTATCAGTGTATGTTATATAGTCTCTATCAGTGTATGTTATATAGTCTCTATCAGTGTATGTTATATAGTCTCTATCAGTGTATGTTATATAGTCTCTATCAGTGTCTATCAGTGTATGTTATATAGTCTCTATCAGTATATGTTATATAGTCTCTATCAGTGTATGTTATATAGTCTCTATCAGTATATGTTATATAGTCTCTTCTATCAGTGTATGTTATATAGTCTCTATCAGTCTATGTTATATAGTCTCTATCAGTATATGTTATATAGTCTCTATCAGTGTATGTTATATAGTCTCTATCAGTGTATGTTATATAGTCTCTATCAGTGTCTATCAGTGTATGTTATATAGTCTCTATCAGTGTATGTTATATAGTCTCTATCAGTGTATGTTATATAGTCTCTATCAGTGTCTATCAGTGTATGTTATATAGTATGTTATATAGTCTCTATCAGTGTATGTTATATAGTCTCTATCAGTGTATGTTATATAGTCTCTATCAGTGTATGTTATATAGTCTCTTCTATCAGTGTATGTTATATAGTCTCTTCTATCATTGTATGTTATATAGTCTCTATCAGTGTATGTTATATAGTCTCTATCAGTCTATGTTATATAGTCTCTATCAGTGTATGTTATATAGTCTCTATCAGTCTATGTTATATAGTCTCTATCAGTGTATGTTATATAGTCTCTTCTATCAGTGTATGTTATATAGTCTCTATCAGTGTATGTTATATAGTCTCTATCAGTGTATGTTATATAGTCTCTTCTATCAGTGTATGTTATATAGTCTCTATCAGTGTATGTTATATAGTCTCTATCAGTGTATGTTATATAGTCTCTATCAGTGTATGTTATATAGTCTCTATCAGTGTATGTTATATAGTCTCTATCAGTATATGTTATATAGTCTCTATCAGTGTATGTTATATAGTCTCTATCAGTGTATGTTACATAGTCTCTATCAGTGTATGTTATATAGTCTCTATCAGTGTATGTTATATAGTCTCTATCAGTGTATGTTATATAGTCTCTATCAGTGTATGTTATATAGTCTCTTCTATCAGTGTATGTTATATAGTCTCTATCAGTGTATGTTATATAGTATGTTATATAGTCTCTATCAGTATATGACAGCTGTGCATTCTGCATGTGACCGGGTGACAGCTGTGCATTGTGCATGTGACCGGGTGACAGCTGTGCAGTGTGCATGTGACCGGGTGACAGCTGTGCATACTGCATGTGACCAGGTGACAGCTGTGCAGTGTGCATGTGACCGGGTGACAGCTGTGCAGTGTGCATGTGACCGGGTGACAGCTGTGCATACTGCATGTGACCAGGTGACAGCTGTGCAGTGTGCATGTGACCGGGTGACAGCTGTGCATACTGCATGTGACCAGGTGACAGCTGTGCAGTGTGCATATGACCGGGTGACAGCTGTGCAGTGTGCATGTGACCGGGTGACAGCTGTGCATTCTGCATGTGACCGGGTGACAGCTGTGCATTCTGCATGTGACCGGGTGACAGCTGTGCAGTGTGCATGTGACCGAGTGACAGCTGTGCATTCTGCATGTGACAGGGTGACAGCTGTGCATTCTGCATGTGACCGGGTGACAGCGGTGCATTCTGCATGTGACAGGGTGTCAGCTGTGCATTGTGCATGTGACAGGGTGACAGCTGTGCATTCTGCATGTGACCGGGTGACAGCTGTGCATTCTGCATGTGACCGGGTGACAGCTGTGCATTCTGCATGTTACCGGGTGACAGCTGTGCATTGTGCATGTGACCGGGTGACAGCTGTGCATTCTGCATGTGACCGGGTGACAGCTGTGCATTCTGCATGTGACCGGGTGACAGCTGTGCATTCTGCATGTGACCGGGTGACAGCTGTGCAGTGTGCATGTGACCGGGTGACAGCTGTGCAGTGTGCATGTGACAGGGTGACAGCTGTGCATTCTGCATGTGACAGGGTGTCAGCGGTGCATTGTGCATGTGACAGGGTGACAGCTGTGCATTCTGCATGTGACCGGGTGACAGCGGTGCAGTGTGCATTCTGCATGTGACCGGGTGACAGCTTTGCATTCTGCATGTGACCGGGTGACAGCTGTGCATTCTGCATGTGACCGGGTGACAGCTGTGCATTCTGCATGTGACCGGGTGACAGCTGTGCATTCTGCATGTGACCGGGTGACAGCTGTGCAGTGTGCATGTGACCCGGTGACAGCTGTGCATTCTGCATGTGACAGGGTGTCAGCGGTGCATTGTGCATGTGACAGGGTGACAGCTGTGCATTCTGCATGTGACCGGGTGACAGCGGTGCAGTGTGCATTCTGCATGTGACCGGGTGACAGCTTTGCATTCTGCATGTGACCGGGTGACAGCTTTGCATTCTGCATGTGACCGGGTGACAGCTGTGCATTCTGCATGTGACCGGGTGACAGCTGTGCATTCTGCATGTGACCGGGTGACAGCTGTGCATTCTGCATGTTACCGGGTGACAGCTGTGCATTCTGCATGTGACCGGGTGACAGCTGTGCATTCTGCATGTGACCGGGTGACAGCTGTGCATTCTGCATGTGACCGGGTGACAGCTGTGCAGTGTGCATGTGACCGGGTGACAGCTGTGCAGTGTGCATGTGACCGGGTGACAGCTGTGCATTCTGCATGTGACCGGGTGACAGCGGTGCATTCTGCATGTGACAGGGTGTCAGCGGTGCATTGTGCATGTGACAGGGTGACATCTGTGCATTCTGCATGTGACCGGGTGACAGCTGTGCATTCTGCATGTAACCGGGTGACAGCTGTGCATTCTGCATGTGACCGGGTGACAGCTGTGCATTCTGCATGTAACTGGGTGACAGCTGTGCATTCTGCATGTTACCGGGTGACAGCTGTGCATTCTGCATGTGACCGGGTGACAGCGGTGCAGTGTGCATTGTGCATTTGCTCTTCCCTTTGGGCACCATATTTCCTTCACATACTGTATGTAGGTGCATATAGTTTATATAATGTGCTGATGGACAAATAACCAGTGTAACAAACAAGTAGGAGCAAATGTGACCAAAACGATTCTGTAACCGGCTGATAATCTCCCTCTGTGTCCATCTTGTTTAGGTGCCCGGACCCTCAATATGGAGTCGGTCTCATTTCTGTCCTTCAAAATAGCAACAGTTCTCAATCAAGATTTGCAATGAAAGTCTTCAAGATCACCGGCTACGACTTCATAAATCTCTATGCAGATGTCACCATCTGCACTACAGCTGCTTGTCGCGTGGTAAGAAGGTTTCAGCCATTTCACTTCCTAGTAAACTAAAGGTGAAGAACGCAATGTATTCTCTCCCATGGAGCCTGCGCAAAACGTAGCCGAACGGAACCTGAAGAATATATCGTGTATACTGTATCTGAGTGTTGTATACTGTATCGGAGTGATGTGTACTGTATCGGAGTGATGTATACTGTATCGGAGTGTTGTATACTGTATCGGAGTGTTGTATACTGTATCGGAGTGTTGTATACTGTATCGGAGTGTTGTATACTGTATCTGAGTGTTGTATACTGTATCGGAGTGTTGTATACTGTATCTGAGTGTTGTATACTGTATCTGAGTGTTGTATACTGTATCGGAGTGATGTATACTGTATCTGAGTGTTGTATACTGTATCTGAGTGTTGTATACTGTATCGGAGTGTTGTATACTGTATCGGAGTGATCCCCCGAAGCCCCTCCTCAGCTTAGACAGTGCCCCTCCATAAATCCCCGGAGCCCCTCCTCAGCTTAGACAGTGCCCCCCCATAAATCCCCGGAGCCCCTCCTCAGCTCAGACAGTGCCCCCCCATAAATCCCCGGAGCCCCTCCTCAGCTCAGACAGTGCCCCTCCATAAATCCACCGGCAGCACCTCCGCTCATGCAATCACTGGCTGAGGGGGGTCACCGGCCCCCCACAATCTTTTATATCTCACTCCAGCCAGACCTTGTAGTGTTAGTATAGTACTGGAGTATGTCCTGGCACACTGCGGCTTTTATTGTATATCTATATGGCGCTATACACCACTTCTGGCTGGATATAAATACTCTCCTTTTCTACAGGTCTGCAGTCAGAGAGCTCTTGGATCAGCGGACACAGGAAATGTCGCCCGTGTGAGTGTGACGCTGTCTGCTGGTGAGTATAGACTCCATATTGTGTCAGACGACTTTGGTCACATTTCTATAGTGTCCTGGAGCTGATTACTCTGCTCAGCCCTGTACGTTACTACTCCCATCCTGCTGTACAGTCATAGTGACTGAAACTCAGAGATGTCAGGACATAAACTTTGCATCAGTATAGAAAAAACTAAAAAACTAAGAAAAAATTAAACTCTTCCTTCCAATGTTCTATCCAGGTGCATAGAGGTTTCATTCATTACTGTGTGTCCCCCCCGTCATAACTGTATTCCCCCCTATTCATTACTGTGCCCCCCCTATTCATTACTGTGCCCCCCCCTATTCATTACTGTGCCCCCCCTATTCATTACTGTGCCGCCCCCATTCATTACTGTGCCCCCCCTATTCATTACTGTGTCCCCCCCTATTCATTACTGTGCCGCCCCCATTCATTACTGTGCCGCCCCCATTCATTACTGTGCCCCCCCTATTCATTACTGTGCCCCCCTATTCATTAGTGTGTCCCCCCTATTCATTACTGTGCCCCCCTATTCATTACTGTGTCCCCCCCTATTCATTACTGTGCCGCCCCCATTCATTACTGTGTCCCACCCTATTCATTACTGTGCCCCCCCCATTCATTACTGTGCCCCCCCTATTCATTACTGTGTCCCCCCCTATTCATTACTGTGCCGCCCCCATTCATTACTGTGTCCCCCCCTATTCATTACTGTGCCGCCCCCATTCATTACTGTGCCCCCCCTATTCATTACTGTGCCCCCCTATTCATTACTGTGTCCCCCCTATTCATTACTGTGCCCCCCCCTATTCATTACTGTGTCCCCCCTATTCATTACTGTGCCCCCCCTATTCATTACTGTGTCCCCCCTATTCATTACTGTGTCCCCCCCTATTCATTAGTGTGTCCCCCCTATTCATTACTGTGTCCCCCCTATTCATTACTGTGTCCCCCCCTATTCATTACTGTGCCCCCCTATTCATTACTGTGTCCCCCCCTATTCATTACTGTGCCGCCCCCATTCATTACTGTGCCCCCCCTATTCATTACTGTGCCCCCCTATTCATTAGTGTGTCCCCCCTATTCATTACTGTGTCCCCCCTATTCATTACTGTGTCCCCCCCTATTCATTACTGTGTCCCCCATATTCATTACTGTGCCCCCCCTATTCATTACTGTGTCCCCCCTATTCATTACTGTGTCCCCCCTATTCATTACTGTGGTCGTAAGTGTCCCCAACCCCCCCCCCCCCCGTCATTACTGTGTGACTAACCCTAAACCCCCCGTTATTGTTTAATCTCTAGTAGAGGTTCTATACATGTCATTGACTCTGCATATTCTGCTTCCTTTTCTATAGAAGGTGATCTCTTCTCCGGAACGAGTGACCGTAAGTATTTCATTATATTTAATATGACTTTCCAAGAACAAATAGATAAGTTATTATATTGAATATTCTCTGCCCATTGTGTCCTCCCCCCATTGGATCCTGGCCCCATTGTATCTTGGTCCCACTATATCCTGGCCCCATTGTATCTTGGTCCCACTATATCCTGGCCCCATTGTATCTTGGTCCCACTATATCCTGGCCCCATTGTATCTTGGTCCCACTATATCCTGGCCCCATTGTATCTTGGTCCCACTTTATCCTGGCCCCATTGTATCTTGGTCCCACTATATCCTCGCCCCATTGTATCTTGGTCCCACTATATCCTGGCCCCATTGTATCTTGGTCCCACTATATCCTGGCCCCATTGTATCTTGGTCCCACTATATCCTCGCCCCATTGTATCTTGGTCCCACTATATCCTGGCCCCATTGTATCTTGGTCCCACTATATCCTGGCCCCATTGTATCTTGGTCCCACTATATCCTGGCCCCATTGTATCTTGGTCCCACTATATCCTGGCCCCATTGTATCTTGGTCCCACTATATCCTGGCCCCATTGTATCTTGGTCCCACTATATCCTGGCCCCATTGTATCTTGGTCCCACTATATCCTGGCCCCATTGTATCTTGGTCCCACTTTATCCTGGCCCCATTGTATCTTGGTCCCACTATATCCTCGCCCCATTGTATCTTGGTCCCACTATATCCTGGCCCCATTGTATCTTGGTCCCACTATATCCTCGCCCCATTGTATCTTGGTCCCACTATATCCTGGCCCCATTGTATCTTGGTCCCATTATATCCTGGCCCCATTGTATCTTGGTCCCACTATATCCTCGCCCCATTGTACCGGTGCTCACAGACACAAATTTTTAGCTTTTTTTTGTGGCATTTTTCTGTTTTTACACTTTCTGCTTATCCTACATAGTGACATTACAACCCTAACCTGCGCCCATTGAACCTAACACATAGTGACAGAAGTTCTCATTATGTTTTACTGTAGGTTTCTCCATGTCTTGGACCTTGGTATCGCTCATCTCTTCACTGCTATTTGCAAAGTCTCTGTAAAGAACGACCCTACGGATCTCTATAGTGGTAACATGGGAGAAATCTGCTGAGCCAAACACCATGAGAAGAATTGTCTAACATTAAATCCATTACATTTTTATTTCTAAATAAATCGAGCCCCAAACTACGTCCCAATGAATAACCTGCCTCGTGCATAAGCGTACAATGCGGGTGGAAAGCTATATATGACATGCACAGTGGATGACTAAGGAACGGTACACATTGCTTCTCAGAGCTGTTGCTATATTCTATTTAATACGCTTGCTGCTGGCATATAACAGGTTATGGCCAAAGGTCTCGTATTTCTTGCACACTTCATTTATTTATGGATATTGTAAAGCTTTTGGCTGTAAGTCACTTGGATAGGGAAACTTTTTATACTAGTTACCAGTGCTAAAATGTTTACTATTATTGTACTGTTACCTCCTGCAGAACACTATAGGCACCTTGAAGTGTGGCAATATAAATATATACATATAAATGTTTTATTTAATCAGTGTATAACTTTCTAGCATGTAATAAATTTAATTGCAATTACATGTGTTTTCTTGTCATTCAGTATAATTATGTAAGGAAAGTGTAATTTCTACTCTCCCTAAATCCTCTTTCCCTTACGTCCACATCAGCAGCACATAATGGGGAGATTCTATCTTTGTGCAATAATAGGACAGATGATAACGAGCAATAAAGCGTTAATTCCCCCACCTGTAAGGCCCTATGCTGACCTCTAGCCTCCCTGAGCACTTCTAAATTTCCAAGAAAAAACAAAACACCAACACTCAGGGTACGGTGCATAAACTTTTATAGGGAGGGTTAGTTTGTGCTGCTGCTTCGGACTACAGGAAAAATAATTTATGGTGAGTAGAAATTCCCTTACGTCCTAAGCAGCAGCACATAATGGGGATATAGCAAGATCACATAAAGGATGGGAGAGTCATACAACAGCCATGAGAACCGCTTTACCAAGGGTTGGTTGTCCAGAGGTTCTAATGTCCAAAGTATAAGAAGACCACAATGCAGTTCTGCATATCTGATTACTGGTCATGCACATCTCCTCCATGGGCCATAATGAATTCTGGTACTTGGACTCTCACATTTTGGTAACACACAGTCTGCCGTATCCATCTGGATAAAGTGGATTTTGAGAATTTCCAACCCCTGTTCCTTCCGGAAAAAGATCCAAAAAAACCCTTCTCTTGTTCTCTCTACATAAGCTTCCAAGGCTCGGCCCACATCCAGAGAGCGCCAGCTTAACTCTCCCTCATTGGAAGAATTTAGACAAAACATAAGTAGCTCAATCTGATGATTAATGTTGGATAAGAAGGAAACCTTAGGGGTACAATTCCTCAAGACTACCCCATCCCGAAGGATAATAAGATCTGGTTCAGTGGCACACCCTCCATGTTTAGCAGATGTAATAGCTACTAGGAAGCAGACCCTGAGGGACACGTACTTCAATTCAACCAATGATAAGGGCTAAAAATGGAGTCTTGTAAAGCTGATCCAGGACAAGTCCCAGATCCCACCTGGGAGCTGAATCCATGACAGTCGGTAAAATCCTTTGCGTAGCTTTAATAAATCTCTGTATTAGAGATTCATGAGACAGTCAGACGCCTAGAAGGGCGTAAGGAGCAGAGACATGGACTTTGATGGTAACAGCTTCAGCCCTTTCTCAACCCATCTTGGAGAAATTGTAGGATTACTTCAATTGAGGGTGATATGGGAGAAGTCTGATTCTTCTCACACCAGGACAGAAAATCTCCTTGACCCTCCGGGAGGTTCTGTTAGTGGATTCTGCTCTTAAAGGGGTTATCATCCAGCGCTATAAAAACATGGTCACTTTCTTCCAGAGACAGCTCCACTCTTGTTTCCTGCTTGGGCAGGGTTTTTCTGCTTGGTTTCATTGAAGTGAATACAGCTTAATTGCAAACCGCACCTGAACTGGAGACAAGAGTCGTGTTGTCTCTGAAAGAAAGTGGCCATGTTTTTGTAGCACTGGATAACCCCTTTAATAGCAGAAACATGTTTACCACCGATTCTGAAAAGCCTCTGCCTATCAGTAGGGGCTGTCACTCTTTAGGTCGTCAATAGTGATGAGTGAGTACTAAAATGCTCGGGTGCTTGTTACTCGAGATGAATATTTCCCGATACCAGAGTGCTCGTTTTTAGTAACTAACCCCATTGAAGTCAATAAGAAACTCGAGCATTTTTGCAGGGGACCCAAGTTCGGTAGAGGGAAGGTCGTGTGAAAACCTGTCAACCTCTGAAAATGATGGAAACACAACGGAAATGCACAGGAAACAGCAGAAGCAACATGTATGGATGCCTCTGAGGCTGCCTAATGGCACCATTACGCCAAATTATGGGCAACAGCTTGGTTAAAACAGAGGTAGGCATAAGAATCACCCAAAAACTCAGAGGTAGGCATATGAATCACCCAAAAACAGAATCGCAGTGAGAACACAGGGAACCATTAAAACAGAGGTAGCATATGAAGCACCCAAAAACTTAGCCTGACACAGCATGGCAGTGAGGACACAGAGAACCAATCAAAGTGAGTGAGGTGGCAAGTGAGCCTCCCAAAAATTAGGACAGACACAGCATGGCAGTGATGACAGAGTGACCAAGGTAGAAGCGGTGGCAGGTGAGCCTCCCAAAAATGATGCCACACACAGCATGGCGGTGATGACAGAGTGACCAAGGTAGAAGCGGTAGCAGATGAGCCTCTCAAAAATTATGCCACACACAGCATGGCGGAAGAAGAATTGGCTGTTGGCTGAGAATTGAAGGAAGAGGAGGAGAGGAGATACCAAGAATCTTCATGTTGAGCTGCTTTCCCCGGGTGGACAGTTGAATTCAGGTGAAATCCAGGCTTTGTTTATTTTTATAAACATCAGCCTGTCAGCGCTTCAGCCTGTCAGCTATTCTCACTATAAGACACGAAAATGGATCAGAGAGGATGCCTCCTCTACATCCTCTGCTGCCTCTGCATCTGGAGTGGATGCGCATCAGACAACACCGTCGTCTTTTTTTTAGAGGGCGAGGTAATGTCCACTCTGAGGCCCCTGGGAAAACCCAGACAGGAGGTACAAGGGAAAATCAAATAATCAATCTCACCCTCTCACAGACAGAGATAAATGTTTTGTCAAAGGGACTATCTTTTGTACCTGTAAATAAGTTTGACCTTTTTACTTGGTGCAAAGATATACAGTTATTTGCACGGAAACTTAGGTGGAAGAAGTTTTCTTCTATTTCAGATAAACAGCAATGCTCAGAATTGGGGATTGACAGAGACACCCTATCAGATGTACGGCTACTAACGAGTATAGGTGAGCAACAACCTAATGAGTTAGGTATGGGCCCTTTTGCTAAATTAAAACCGAAGAGTGAAAGAAACCCTCTCCTTACAGAATCCAACAACATTGATTTGTTTGTGAATTTGGTAACTGAGGAGCTGGAACATCTTTCTACAAAGCCCCATAGATATTGTAATAACCTTACTGGGGAAGAAATGAGAGCCTTAAGGGGATTAGAGACGAATTCCGACTTAGTCTGTAAACCCTCGGATAAAGGGGGAAATATAGTGTTGCTCACCCCGAAAGATTATAAGGCTATGTGTCTCAATCTGCTAAGTGACTCTACGACTTATAGAGTTTTGGAGTCAGACCCCACAAACATTATTCTCTGAGCAACTCATGGAGTTATTGATTAAAGCCCTTGAACAGAGACTGATATAGAAGGATGAATATCAATTTATGATGCCACGTACACCAACCATACCGACATTTTACTCAGTACCCAAAATCCATAAGGGGATGACACCCCTGAAGGGACGTCCAATCGTCTCAGGGGTGTCATCCCTTACTCAAAATGCCAGCGTTTACTTGGATCAGGTATTGAGGAAATTTGTTCTCTCCCTTCCATCTTATACGAGAGATATATCTGATCTGTTAGGAAAATTAGAGGATATAACAATAGAAGGAGACGTGCTTTTGGCCTCCATTTATCGGAAACCCACCTCCACGAACAATCTATTGAGATGGGAAAACCATCCCCCATATGCATTAAAACGGGGGATTCCAAAGGGCCAATACATCAGGGCCCGCAGAAATTGTTCCCAGACTTCTGATTACTTTCTGCAGGCCAACGACTTGCGTGACCGTTTTAGAGAGAGAGGCTACCCCGAGACGGCCTTGCGGGAAGCCCACAAGCATGCTCTGACCTGCAGAAGGACAGAATTATTGGTCACCAGACAACAACCTAGGGATGAGTTGGTTAATCCCGTTATGAGAATAGTGGGAACATATGATGAACGAGCCCAAGAGGTAACCGGGGTATTGAAAAAATACTGGCGGATATTACAACTAGATGAAGATGTAGGTGACATTGTGGGGAATTTCCCAAAGGTCACCTATAGGAGAGGGAGGTCATTTTGTACCCCCGAGACCACCGGATACTTGGTTAGATCGTAAACCGGTGGGTATGTACAGGTGTGGAAAAGACTGTGTAGCCTGTCAGTATATTGCAAAGGGTAAGACTGTCACTAGCTATACGACAGGAAGGACCTATGACATAAGAGATTTTGTGAATTGTGCAACAGCTGGAGTAGTATATGTATATACCTGTACGTGCCCTGTTAACTACGTGGGCAAGACGAGACGCCAACTCAGACGTAGGATTGGTGACCATTTGGGTGACATTAGACATCGCAGAGACAAACCAATTGCTAGAGATGTGTGGGAATACCACAATGGAGACCCAAAATCCTTAAAGTTTTCTATTTTGGAGGTAGTGAGACAGGGTGTACGGAGAGGTGACTGGGATCGAAGAATCTTACAAAAAGAAAGCCAGTGGATTTTTAGATTCAAATCTATATACCCTCGGGGATTAAATGAGGCATTAAACTATAATGTTTTTATTTATGTCCTATCTTGAGAAACTAGCATTCCTTAGTGGCGAAGTATTGATATAGGCAAACGTTAAAGGACAAGTGCCATGAAAAACTTTTTCCCAGTAATTGAAGCACATTACAAAGTTATATAACTGTGTAATATGCTTCAATCACCTATCTGCCTCCCTTCCCTGTCTTTTCCCCCCTCCTCCCCCCACCAGGAAGTGTCCTGACTCACACAGACCTGATTACTGTCCTCACCATCACCAAGCTCTTCTCTCAGCTCCTTCTCCTGTTACACTAGCCTCCCCCTCCCCTGCCTTGTCAGGTGACTCAGCTTGCTCAGCTCCCATTGGCTGAACAACTGCAAGCCATCACTTGTCACATCTCACTTGCTTATCTTCCCTCAGACTGACACCGGCACATAGGCAGCTCCCCCCTCCCCTCATCCCCTCTTTCCCCCTCCCCTCATACCCTCTCTCCCCCTCCCCTCATACCCTCTCTCCCCCTCCCCTCATCCCCTCTCTCCTGCTCAGGGCCGTCTTAACAGCATTATGGGCCCCTGGGCAGAGGTGCGAATTACCCCCCCCCCCCCTCCCTAGCTGCCGCCGCCCCTCTTATCTGGTAAGGTACAGTGGTACCTTGGTTTAAGAGTAACTTGGTTTAAGAGCTCACAGTTTTTCAAAACTGTGACTTGGTTTAAGAGCATTGTTTTGGTTTAAGAGCTCCCTGTATTGGGTGGGAGGGCGGGTGGAGGAGGGGCATGGTCTGCATAGCGGGGTCTACAGCTCTGTACTCTGACCCAGGAAGTCTCCCTCACCTGCCAAATCATAGCAGATCCCCTTCAGGCTGAGGCTTACATCAGGGGACAGGACTGTGGGGGGTAATCTCTCCATAGCTGTAACCCCTCTCTCCTCGGACAGAGAGCGCTGCATGTATGTGCCCACATCTGTCCTGCTCATTCCTTCCTGCTCCCTGCAGTCTCTATCAGCCCTTGTGTTTCCCATCCGCTCCATTACTGTACAGTAACTTATAATATCACAATATGTTTGTTTCATCTGTTTTACATGTTATTCAGAATAATAAATCATTATTTTTTGGGTGTGGAACCAATTGTCTGCATTTCTATAATTTCTTATGGGAAAATTTGCTTTGGTTTAAGAGTGATTTGGATTACAAGCACGGTCCTGGAACGAATTATGCTCGTAATCCAAGGCACCACTGTATATTGCCTATAATAGTGATTGTCATATATGTTGCACACATACAGTATATCACTATTACAGGCAATATACCTTACCACCTAGTTATCTACCATATAGATACAGGTATAAGGGTGGAGCAGTAGGTAGGTGGTTATATAGCCTATAATAGTGATATATGTGTACAAATATATATATGGGGGGTACAGGTATATGTGGGGTATACAGGTGGTGGGTAAAAGCCTAATTAATATATATTGGTGCCCCTCTCTATATATGAGACATGTTGCTGTCCCTCTGCATATACGCCATGTTGTCTCCCTGTATACTGTATAATACAGGGAGTCTGTGTATACTGTATTATACAGTATACAGGGAGACAACATGGTTCATATATAGAGAAGGGCAAAACAACATGTCTCATATATACAGAGGGGCAACAACATGACTATTATATATGAACCATGTTGTTTTGCCCTTCTCTATATATAAGCCATGTTGTTTCCCTGTATATTGTATTATACAGTATACATACAGGGAGACAACAATGGAGTGATAGGTGAAGGATAAGTATATAATACACTGCTGTATACACTGAATGGAGATATATATATACACTCAGGAGGAGGATAAGTATATAATACACTGCTGTATACACTGAATGGAGATATATATACACACTCAGGAGGAGGATAAGTATATAATACACTGCTGTATACACTGAATGGAGATATATACACTCAGGAGGAGGATAAGTATATAATACACTGCTGTATACACTGAATGGAGATATATACACTCAGGAGGAGGATAAGTATATAATACACTGCTGTATACACTGAATGGAGATATATATACACACTCAGGAGGAGGATAAGTATATAATACACTGCTGTATGCACTGAATGGAGATATATATACACACTCAGGAGGAGGATAAGTATATAATACACTGCTGTATACACTGAATGGAGATATATATACACACTCAGGAGGAGGATAAGTATATAATACATTGCTGTATACACTGAATGGAGATATATACACACTCAGGAGGAGGATAAGTATATAATACACTGCTGTATACACTGAATGGAGATATATATATACACACTCAGGAGGAGGATAAGTATATAATACACTGCTGTATACACTGAATGGAGATATATATACACACTCAGGAGGAGGATAAGTATATAATACACTGCTGTATACACTGAATGGAGATATATATACACTCAGGAGGAGGATAAGTATATAATACACTGCTGTATACACAGAATGGAGATATATATACACACTCAGGAGGAGGATAAGTATATAATACATTGCTGTATACAATGAATGGAGATATATATACACTCAGGAGGAGGATAAGTATATAATACACTGCTGTATACACTGAATGGAGATATATATATACACACTCAGGAGGATAAGTATATAATACATTGCTGTATACACTGAATGGAGATATATACACACTCAGGAGGAGGATAAGTATATAATACACTGCTGTATACACTGAATGGAGATATATATACACTCAGGAGGAGGATAAGTATATAATACACTGCTGTATACACTGAATGGAGATATATATACACACTCAGGAGGAGGATAAGTATATACCAGTTTACCAGTTCACCCACGGCCCTGTCTGCATCCCTGCAGAGAGCACTCCCTCCCATGATTAACCCCTTCCCTGCCAGCTCTCCTCCCCCCTCTGGTATCAGCACATACTCACTCAGGCTTTGTGCTTCAGGCCTCCAGCTTCTCCTTCCTCTCAGGGCTCTGCTGGTGACGTCACTCTCCTGCTCCGCACGGGAATGCAGGGGGTGAGAGAGACCTCTAGTGACCGGAAGCAGAATGCAGCTTCCGGCCACAAGAGCGAGCTGTGCACAGCCCCTATGTACCAGCGCTGATCAGGAGCACTCCCAGTTAAAGGGCCAGGGAATATGACACAGGGCAGGGGCCCCCTAGGACGCATGGGCCCCCGGGCAGCCGCCTACCATGCCCAATGGTTAAGACGGCCCTGCTCCTGCTGCCGTGGACTCAGTGAAGGAGTCATGTCACTAGAGAAGATAAGCTGAGGAAGCAGAGTCACCTGACATGGAGGGGGAGGGGGAGGCTGGTGTAACAGGAGCTAGAGCAGCCCTCCTGCTGATGACTCATCCTCACAAGAAGGAGCTGCCTGGTGACGGTGACGACAGTAATCAGGTCTGTGCAGGGCTGGATTAAGGTTGGTGGAGGCCCCGGGCGACAATTTTGTTGGAGGCTGCCCCCCCCCCCCCCCCAAAAAAAATAACAATATCACGATCTATATAGATGTCAGCTTACTGTAGGCGACTTAACACAGATCCCTCCTCGCTCCTGGCTCAGCATCCTCCTCTGTTGTGCACGTGATGGTCACTAGAGGCTGCAGTGCAGAGGAAGATGCACAGCCCTAGAGACAGGTGCAGGAAGGGGTGAGTATCAGGGTGTGTTCTCACATTGTGTTTGTGTTAATAACGCAATGTGAGAACCCAGCACTTTCTGTGTGCTCTTAGCCACTGTGTTAGTGCCATTATACACAGCCTGATATCCTGGGTAAGCAGCGCCATTCTGCTAGATTGGCGCTCACTTACAGAGCATATGATAAGGCTAGATCAGCCATCAGTCGCACATCACTTTTTGACGTAGCGATGCATGGCTGGTGGCCAATGATTTTTGCTAGCGAGAAGCAGTGATGGTATTATGGCTTAGAGCAATATAGCCATTTTTTTTTTTTTTTATATAAACTCTAGGCACCCCTACCGAATAATGTTCTAGAAAATACAAAAGAAATGTCATCCAGTGACTTACAGGTGATGTCTTCTTTGATCTGAGGCGTCACTTTCCGTTTCCGTTTGACCTGCCAGACAAACACCTTAGGCTCCGCACTTTTACAACAACTTCCTTCCCTTTTTCCAACCCATAAGGTCCCAAACAGTATTAATTCCACTTTTTGGTGTGATTTCCAGTAAAGTGAGTAGGTATGTGGGTTGCCCCCTGTATGTCCCTTGCTGTGCCCCAAATAGTTTTAAAGTCCCTATGTCCCCATATAGTAATAATGTCCCCTGCTATGTCCACATATATAAATAATGGTTCTGCTGTACACCCCATATAGTAATAATGCCTCCTGCTGTGTCCCCATATAGTAATAATGTCTCCTGCTGTGCCTCCATATAGTAATAATGTCCCCTGCTGTGCCCTCCATATAGTAATGTCCCCTGCTGTGCCCCCATATAGTAATAATGCCCCTGGTGGCTGTAGTCAACCCCTAGTGGTGTCCTGGTAGCTGTAATTGCCCTCCCCCATCCCCAGTGGTGTCCTGGTAGCTGTAGTTCTCCGCGTATTCTCCGTATTTAGAATTTATGCTGCCCTAGGCACTTTGCATGTTGAGGTGAACCCCCCCCCAGGCACCCCATCGTGGTGTATGCATGGTGTGTACCCCGTCACGGCTGGCACCCCAGCACCGAATACTCAGCACCCAGTACTACTGAGCGGCATCCCCCGGCTCTCAGTAGTGCTGGGTACTGGGGTGCCGCTCTGCTTGATGCCCGCTCTTCTCATCAAACAGACGTGAAGGAGGTCGGGGACGTCTTAGTTTGGGGTCCGCTTCTGTCCAGTATCGGACTGGGGTACCTGGGGCCCACCAATATAGAACCAGTGAGACACGACAGGCCGCTGCTTTCCTGGATTCATCTGTATCTGTGACAAATCCTTCCTTAAAAACATTTTCAGTCAAAGTGAAACTCTCAGAACACCCTCCATTTATTCAGCTCTCAGGGTATGCTGGGAGTTGTAGTCTCTGAGAGGACAACCCTTTAATAAATCACTGTATGCAGAGTCTCCTGGTGGCTGCAATCTGTGGGTGACAACCATCAGCCCTGAAGGTCCAGCAATACATCTGTCCACACTGTACTACAACTCCCAGCATATCCTGAGGGCTGCAGACTGTCAGTACATGCTGGGAGTTTTAGTGCCTGCAGCTGTTGTAGTTGGGTCCTATACACTGGATGCTTAGTGGGAGATCAGAATACATATATCTGTGGGGGCTCAGTGTAGGGAAGTGACCCCAGAACATCACTAATAGGGAATAGGGGGAGATGTTATTAGTGATGTTCTTGGGTCACTTCCCTGCACTGAGCCCCCACAAATCTATGTATTCTTATATGCCACAAAGCATCCAGTGTATAATGCACCTAGGACCCAACTACAACAGCTGCAGGCACTACAACTACCAGCATGTACTGACAGTCTGCAGCCCTCAGGATATGTTGGGAGTTGTAGTGCCTGCAGCTGTTGTAGTTGGATTCTAGTTTAAAAGTTTGCGCTAGAGTACTGTAGTGACCGCGGGGCTGTGTCAGTACACTACCGCAAACCATACACTGACCTATTTAGACCCAAATGGTACACAGGCTCTGCACACTATAGAAGTGATTACAGTGCAGTTACTAATGACTCACGGGTGACGTCTTCTCCGATTGCTGTCGCTCACTCTTTGCTTTCCTCTCCATCTGGCGCAGCCATCATGAAGACTTCTCCGAACACAACTCAACAGCAGAGGGGCGGGCTGGCTGGCAGGGAGAGAAGCTGGGGGGGGGGGGCAGGGAGAGAAGCTGATGGGAGCAGGGGGATCGGCAGAGGGGCGGGCTGGCTGGCAGGGAGAGAAGCTGGGGGCAGGGGGATCGGCAGAGGGGTGGGCTGGCAGGGAGAGAAGCTGGGGGCAGGGGGATCGGCAGAGGGGTGGGCTGGCAGGGAGAGAAGCTGGGGGGCAGGGGGATCGGCCGAGGGGCGGGCTGGCAGGGAGAAAAGCTGGGGGGGCAGGGGGATCGGCAGAGGGGCGGACTGGCTGGCAGGGAGAGAAGCTGGGGGGCAGGGAGAGAAGCTGGGGGGCAGGGAGAGAAGCTGGGGGTGGGCTGGCAGGGAGAGAAGCTGGGGAGCAGGGAGAGAAGGTGGGGGGCAGGGGGATTGGCCGAGGGGTGGGCTGGCAGGGAGAGAAGCTGGGGGGCAGGGAGAGAAGCTGGGGGGGCAGGGGGATCAGCAGAGGGGCGGGCTGGCTGGCAGGGAGAGAAGCTGGGGAGCAGGGAGAGAAGGTGGGGGGGCAGGGGGATCAGCAGAGGGGCAGGCCGGCTGGCAGGGAGAGAAGATGGGGAGCAGGGAGAGAAGGTGGGGGGCAGGGGGATTGGCCGAGGGGTGGGCTGGCAGGGAGAGAAGCTGGGGGGCAGGGAGAGAAGCTGGGGGGGCAGGGGGATCAGCAGAGGGGCGGGCTGGCTGGCAGGGAGAGAAGCTGGGGAGCAGGGAGAGAAGCTGGGGGGGCAGGGGGATCAGCAGAGGGGCAGGCCGGCTGGCAGGGAGAGAAGATGGGGAGCAGGGAGAGAAGGTGGGGGGCAGGGGGATTGGCCGAGGGGTGGGCTGGCAGGGAGAGAAGCTGGGGGGCAGGGAGAGAAGCTGGGGGGGCAGGGGGATCAGCAGAGGGGCGGGCTGGCTGGCAGGGAGAGAAGCTGGGGGAGCAGGAAGAGAAGCTGGGGGACAGGGGGATCAGCCAAGGGGTTGGAGGGGCAGGCTGGTCAGGCTCTGGATCCCCCCACCCCCGTTTACTTGCCGGCCAGCTGAGCTTCCAGCAGACAGCCTGTTACACACAGGCACGGAAGCTCATCGCAGCAGCCCGCGGTGGCCGAACTTCCTGCTCGGCGCGATGACGTCACTGTGCGCCGCTGCCGAACAGGAAGTCCGGGCACTGCGGGCTGCTGCGGTGAGCTTCCGTGCCTGTGTGCAACAGGCTGTCTGCTGGAAGCTCACCTGGCCCCGAAGGTGACACCGCTAACCCCCCCAACCCCCCCCCCCCCCCCCCGGGCGCAGGCATTACCGGTGGGGGGCGGCAGAGGGGGGTTGAAGAAAAAAAAAGGAACAACCTGAACCCGGAACCCTGCTTCCGGGTTCGGGTTGGTGGGGGCCCCTTTGTGGTGGGGGCCCCGGGGCACGTGCCCCTTGTGCCCACTCTTTAATCCGGCCCTGGGTCTGTGTGAGTCAGGACACTTCCTGGTGGGGGGTGGAGGGGGGAAAAGACAGGGAAGGGAGGCAGATAGGTGATTGAAGCATATTACACAGTTATATAACTTTGTAATGTGCTTCAATTACTGGGAAAAAGTTTTTCATGGCACTTGTCCTTTAAATATCACCCGCCGCCAATGGATTTATGTTTATAATAAATTAACATTGTACAGTTCTGTATTATGTTATGTATTGTGCCTTTTACATAGGTATTAATTTAGTTTATTTTTGAGCACACCTCCTAATTTGGGTTTGATTTTGGATTTCCGGTTATAGATTTTATATTAATATAGTTTTGATGACATCACCATATGATTGAGTGACTATTATGATCATGGACTAATTTTAATTGATGATTTATTATGTATGAAATGTATTTGATCTAAAGATTATCTATGCTGAAAGTCACTTAAATATATGTGGTTCAAACTAGCTAATAATATGAACGCAAAGCGATTATTCCATATAGTATCAGACGCACCGCATGGCATGTGATGCGTTCCATCATACGTAATAATATGGGTGCCGTACGTGCTGTGCGTTCCAGGTACCGGAAGTGACGCGGACGGCGCTCTGAATAAACACAAATCGAGCGTGCACTGTTTGCACGTGTCAAACAGCGGTGGATACCATCACAGCCGCTACTGTATTGATGTGAGTAGTTGGACTGTCTTATGCTAATTATGTCTATTATACATATCGGTAATTCAGGTGAGGAGGTGGAGCAAACTATATGGACTGCTACTATAAATGGTAGACTCCTTCACTCAGTCTGGTGCTGCCGTCCATCCATGGTGCCAGGTCCCGGTGTGGATTGCTATCCGTATCTTTACCCAGGGACGTATATCCTATATCCTTTTGATTAGCCTCCTGATGAATTCCCTGAGATATAATTGCTGGGCAGGGAAACGCGTAGAGGTGTAAGACGGGCTCTGGATGAGGTCACAGCTAATCAATATACGGTGATGTGATCCCTATCCATTTTTAGCCCTATTAGGATTTTTTCAATGGCCTTGTGTTTTGGGACAGGGACAGACGAGGGAGAGCCTGGTCTATATTGAGGGTTGACTAGGGCATCTTCCCATCTATCAAGGTTCTTTTAATTTTTGAGGTACAGTAATCAATGTGACTCACTGTGGGATTTTTTTGTTTCCCAGACCATCAGTAAGTTTGGGGTCGGCTGACCTTAAAAACTTCAGAACCGTAAGTTACACTGTCCCTATCCCTACTTTGCAATATCAAAAATCTGTGGTCATTGAGTGTAATGTGGCAGAGTTTCTTAATCTATGTTGTTGTGTATGTCCATGAATTTTAAAATAAGTAGTAAAAGTTATGTTTTGATACACACCATGAATCTTTTGCAGCAGTTAATGTTTTGGACTTATAAGTGGTGAGACCCGACCGTTATTCTTTTGCTGCGATCCTGTCAGCGCTGTCAGGTGACAGGCGGGTGCGCTTATCAGTGATGATGGCACCAGCTGCACTGAAGACCCTCTCTGACAACACGCTAGCGGCAGCCCAGCACCTCCAAGGCGTAAAGCGCCAGTTAGGGCCACGTATCCAGCTTTGCAACCCAGTAGTTGTATGTAGCAGAGTGATCAGGAAGGACGTTGGTATGGTCAGCAAGGTACTCCCTCACCATCTTCCTGAAGGCCTCCCCCCTACTCTGTGTAGACTGGGGACGGTTGACATAGTCTTGCTGGGGTGCCATGAAACTGTCAAAGTCCTTGGAGAGTGTTCCCCTGCCCCTTGACAAGCTGCCTGCTCCACCGCTCCTCTCCCCCGCTCTTTGGCCCACAAAACTACGTCTTCTGGCGCTAGTGGTGTCAGATGGGAAGTACATTTTCAGCTTCTGCACCAGGGCCTGTTGATATTGATTCACTCTCAGGCTGGGTTCCTCGGCAGGAATGAGAGTGGGAAAGTTCTGTTTGTATCAATGGTCCAGGAGGGTGAACACCCAGTAATCGTCGTTGTCAAAAAAAATTTAACCCGAGGGTTACGGGCAAGACAGCCTAACATAAAGTCAGCCATGTGCGCCAGGGTCCCAACACGCAAGAATTCCCTCTCCTCAATAGGCTGACTCTCAATTTCCTCCTCCTCCTCAACCAATTCCTCCTCTTCAGGCCATACACGCTCAACAGCTAAGGATTGAGCATGGGTACCCTCTTCAGTTGCGCCAGCAGTCTGCTCCTCTTTTTCTTCTTCTTCCTCCTCCTCTACTTTGTGCTGAGAAACTGACGTGAGGGTGGTCTGGCTATCTAGCGGCGGCTGTTCCTCACCCGTCTCCTGAGATGAAGACAAAGTCTCAGACTTCAGGCTGAGCAGGGAGGTTTGAAGCAGACACAGCAGCGGGATGGTGAGGCTGATGATGGCGGCATTGTCACTGACCATCTGTGTTGACTCCTCAAAGGGGCCCAGTACCTGACAGATAGCAGACATCCAGGTCCACTCCTCATTGTAGATTTGAGGTAGCTGACTGACCTGACTACCGCTTCTTACAGAGGTTGACATCTGGCATTCCACAATGGCTGCGTTGCTGGGAAACCCTGGCTACCATCTGGAAGGTGGAATTCCACCATGTATGCACATCGCGCAACAGTCTGTGAGCCGGCAGCTGCAAGCGCCTTTGCACTGCCCTAAGGGGGGCAGCATCCAAGGTCTTAAAGAACCGCTGCACCACTAGGTTGAACACGTGGGCCAGGCATAGTACATGTGTGAGGCGGCCGAGATGCAGAGCCGCCACCAGGTTCCGCCCGTTGTCACACACAACCATGCCTGGTTTGAGGTTTCGCAGTGCGAGCCAAAGATCTGTCCGTGCTGTGATGCCCTGCAACAGCTCCTGGGTGGTGTGCCTCTTGTCGCCTAAGCTCAGCAGTTTCAACACCACCTGTTGGCGCTTACCCATCGCATTGCTGATGCAGCTAGCACTACGAAATGGAGGCGACGTGCTCATGGAGGGTAATAGAGAAGAGGAGGAAGAAGAGGAGGAGAAAGAGGTAAAGAAATAATGAGAGACCACGACCGAGGTAGGCCCCGCAAACCTCGTTGTGGGCAGCACATGAGCAGAAGCAGGGTCAGACTCTGTCACAGCCTCCACTAAGTTAACCCAATGTGCCGTCAGGGAGATATAGTGTCCCTGCCCGCCAGCACTTGTCCATGTGTCCGTGGTTAGGTGGACCTTGTCGCTGACCGCGTTGGTCAGGGCGCGGATGATGTTATCTGACACGTGCTGGTGTAGGGCTGGGACGGCACACCATGAAAAGTAGTGGCGGCTGGGGAGTACCGAGGGACAGCCACCGCCATGAGGTTTCTAATAGCCTCTGTCTCTACCAGCCGATAGGCTGTGCATGCGGGTGAGTGGCAGTGTATTTGCGCTTCTGTGCAAAGGTCTGCTGCAGGGACAGTTGAACGCTGCGCTTGGACACCTTGCTGGAGGGTGTGGAGCATAGTGGAGGTGAAGGGGTGCGTGTAGGGCGGGAGGCGCTCGTGCCTGGGCGGGGGGACTGACAGAGCCAGCACCTGACACAGGGGAAGGAGCAGGGGTGCAACTTGCAGTCACTGAACGGCCTTGGTTCCACTGAGTGGGGTGTTTAGCACTCATGTGCCTGCGCATGCTGGTAGTGGTTAGGCTGGTAGTGGTGGCTCCCCTGCTGATCCTGGCGTGGCACACGTTGCACACTACAGTCCGTCGGTCATCCGCACTTTCTTCCTCCAGACTTGGGAACATCTAGGCCTGGCCACGGGAGTTTGACTCCATGAAACAGTTGCTGATCTACCCGCTCTGCCCCTGCTTCTCCCTCTGCCCCTGCCTCTCCCTCTGCCCACCCCTCTTCCTCTTCCAACCGGTCCTGCGGGTGATCTTGCCTCTGCTCAGAAGCACGGTCTTCACTAGGCTTATCCACCCAGCTCATGTCAGTCACCTCATCCTCATCCACCAGCTCCTCACTCTCCTCCTCACTTTGAGTTACATCCATGACAACAACCTCACTGTCTGACAACCGGGTCTCATCGTCATCATCAGACACCTCTTCCAACCCCGCTTGCAAGTCCCCACTCTCATCACCCACTGACTGCCTGAGCTGCATAGTTTGGGCATCAGGACAGATCGACTGCACCGGTTGCTCAGACTCAGGGAAGGGTCCAGAAAAGAGTTCCTGGGAGCATGGTGGTGGTGGTGGTGGTGGACGGAGGGGCCAGGCTGTGGGGGAGGAGGCGGAGCTAATGGAGCAAGGGTTCCTCTCCCTTTGGTAGCGTGGGTGGACTGCGTGGAAGACTGGGTGGTGGATTAGATACTGGACACATTATCCGCTATCCACGTCATCACCTGTTCACACTGCAGCGGTTTCAACATCGGTCTACCATGAGACCCCGTAAGTTGCGCGAAGAAGCTAGGGAGTGGACGTCTGCGGTGTGCCACTGCTCCCTCCTCAACAGGTGCTGCTGTGTCACCCTGCCCTGAACCACGGCCTCTGCCAACAGCATTGCTTGGAAACCCACGCCCTCGTCCCCGACCCTTACCCCTGGGGGTCACCATTTTATGGACACTGCACGACTGAGATAGCTGGAGAAATCAGCAAATATACTAGTGGTCCCTCTAGTTTTTGGGAGGCTGTGGTATACAATCTGGTGGTGACTGCACCTATACACACCTTACACTGGGCAATCACTAGTGAGCTTAGATATGCCTTTAGAAATACAGAAATCAGCAAATATACTTGTGGTCTTTGGAGGCTGTCTATAGAGTCTGTGTGTAAGTGGTGGGCTGGGGTCTATGGCACTTGTTACACATGACAATGAGCAGTGAAGTTCTATGCAGGTGTACTACAAATCACAGCAATACAATCTACGACAGCAGCACCACCAGCCACAAAATCATAAAAGAGTACTTTTCAGGGGTCTGTATGCAACACCTAATGTCCCCTTTCTGCCAGCAGCCGATCACCACAGTGTGCTGCTAAAATCATGGTAACTGCACTACAACTCCCAGCCAGCAGTCTGTAATAATACTATTTGGAAATGATTTGAAGCCCTTACAAGGTCTGTTTGGTTGTTTTGCTAGTATTCCTGCCTACTGGAAAGCTAATTCCCTCCCTTACGCTCTCCCTGACCAGCAGCAGCTCTCTCCCTGATCTCTTCCAGCATATATGTAAGCCAAGCACTGCCGGCCACGCTTTTTATATGGCAGGGTCATCTGATTTGGCCAACCAATCGCTGCTATTGACATGTATGGGTCCCACGTCATTGCAGGATGTACCAAAAAGTCTCCTGCATGTTTAACAACAGTAGAAAGATAGAAAACAGCGGCACTCATCAGATGCTAATCTTCATGCTTTATTGTAGCCATAAATACAGGAAATCAATCCAACAGTACATACAGGTGAGGGAGGACGAACATAGGGTGCATATCAGGCGACGTACCGTTTCTTGCGCAGGCGCACTTTGTCACGGCTAACGCAACATCATCACGTCTGCTGATCTTATAAATAGATACAAGTGAAGACAGACACAGGTGTAACATAATTTAAATCATGACACACAGGAATAAAAACATTAAAGGAAGGCATGGAACTCGTTCCTGTCATTTAATCCAAGTGGACCTGTAGCATTAAACAGGGATGCTTCTCTTTTTGGTAACAACATGTGCTGGGCACTCCGCTGAGAGTAGTGGTAGATGGTAGTACCAGGTAGGAACCCGGGCAGCTGCCTGACAGATGTTAGGTCACGGTTATGGCACGAGGGGATGCAGCTGTAGACCGGGAACCTGACCATGCGGAGCCCGAGCAATTCTTCGTTGTCCTTAGTCAGGGCACCAATGATCACACCAATGCCAAGGGTCAGAAACAACGGTAGTTGTGTATTTATTATAACGGTGGTAACTTGTAGCAACAGTCTCTCCGGATGCAACCGGGAATAAGGCAGAGTAATTGGTGATGCTGCAATAGGCTGTGATGATAGCATACTGAATGATGGGAGTAGTAGTGATACTGAGGATGAGATGCTGGGTGGAATGAGACTGAGATGAATACTTGCTGTTGATGATTAGAGAAGATGATGAGAGGAATGACTGAAGAACGGTACCTAGATCTGGAGAATAGATGAGAATCTTGAGGACTTGAGAATAGCACACAGCCAGAAATACTTCTTGTGGAACTGGAGCAGCAGAGCACACGTATCTCTCTCCTGACAGGGGAGAGAGGACACACACACAACCTGTCCCCCTGAAGGTGGAAGACAGGACTGAGGTAGACAGGAAGTCACATGGCATCCTCAGCCAAAGCTCGATGGCCATTGGGGTTACCATGGAAGCAGGGGCAGTCACGTGACATCCAGCCTTTGCATCATCACAACATTAGGACATATAGGACCAAATATACATGAGAAGTACCATACTTGAACACTGGGGGCGACATAATACCCTTAGGCACTGATAACTGAATACACATACAAGAAATGCATGGAATAGCAGACCTGAACACTGAGAGGGGTGACACAATACACACAGTTTGCAGTGGACCATAGCTTTCCAGAACAGAACTGGCCATAATAATGGTGTAGAGACAAAGTGGCAAATAAATACTCTGTTCTGGGACACTGCACATGCATCATTTACACCCATACTGTACATGCATACACATATACATACATACTGTACATGCATACATCCTTTAAACACACACAGTACATTACTGAGCACATTACAGACAGAAACACATTATACACATACACTTCCACACTGCATATTTACATCCTCAGTTCTCATACACAGAGACAGGCAGACACACACACATTATGAAGAAACTCCTGGTTGTCAGCAGCCCCTTGCCTCCCTCCTCCATCTTCCTCCATCTTCCTTCATCTTCCTCCTGGTCCCGGCACCGTGTTCTTCCGCCCCTCCCCTCCTCCTCCCATGCACCGACAGCAGAGGAGAACAGGAAGGGGAGGAAACAGGACCCCAGCAGGACCCCAGACTGCAGGCTCACTCAATGGTCTATGTTCTGGTCCCAGCTCCCCCAGTGTCTCATAATACTAACTTATATGTGTCTCACAGCACAGGCTGCTCCTCTGGACCGGAGGCGGCTGCTGCTCGTTCTGGACTACTCCACTTTGTCATGGGCGGTGGTGCACAGACTGTCAGCTCAGCCTCAAGCACTCACTTCCTGCAGCATCACCAGCTTCTTCTGAACGCTGCGTCCCACCCACCTGGAGCAGTGTACAGCCGCAGCTCACGCAGGATAAGAGTGCTAAGTGCTGTGATGGAGGGGGAGTCCCCGTGCTGGGGGGAGGGGGCGGACTCTGGGGCACTGGGCCCCAAAAGTGATATGCTGCTGTGTAACATCATGCATAGTAATAATGTGGGCCGCGAGGCATGGGCCCCCGGGAGCCTCGGGCCCCAGGCGGCCGCCCAAACCGCCCATATTATAATCCGCCACTGGAACAGGTGCACTCAGTCCACAACTAGCCAGGTGAAACTCACAACTAGCAACCCTAAGGCTGTATTCACATATAGCAGTTCCAGAGTTTTCACTGTATATTAAATAGGAGAACCTAATATCACAGCATTATTACACAGTTTAGCAGAGCTCACACAGGCAAATAAAAAAGAAAAAAACATTGTAAAACATTATAGATCTGAATGTCTCATGTAACTTATATCCATTACCACCACACAAGCCTCCTGCAACCCAGGTCATGCCTCCAGTTACAGAGCCTGCACAGGCACCAGACAGTACCCCCCAAAAATGCTGTATAACCAGTGGCGTAGCTACCATGGAGGCAGGGAAGGCAGCTGCTATGGGGCCCAGGCCCCCCCCTGGCAAAGCGTGGCCTGTCTCCCCTGTCTCCATGGTGCTACAGCACTGTCAGTACTGTCCAAGCCCTGGCATCCTGTATAATGGGGACACTCAGCTTCCCTGGCATCCTGTATAATGGGGTCACTCAGCTTCCCTGGCATCCTGTATAATGGGGTCACCAGCTTCCCTAGCATCCTGTATAATGGGGTCACTCAGCTTCCCTGGCATCCTGTATAATGGGGTCACCCAGCTTTCCCAGCATCCTGTATAATGGGGTCACTCAGCTTCCCTGGCATCCTGTATAATGGGGTCACTCAGCTTCCCTGGCATCCTGTATAATGGGGTCACCCAGCTTTCCCAGCATCCTGTATAATGGGGTCACTCAGCTTCCCTGGCATCCTGTATAATGGGGTCACTCAGCTTCCCTGGCATCCTGTATGATGGGGTCACCTAGCATCCTGTATAATGGGGGTCACTCAGCTTCCCTTGCATCCTGTATGATGGGGTCACTCAGCTTCCCTGGCATCCTGTATAATGGGGTCACTCAGCTTCCCTGGCATCCTATATAATGGGGTCACTCAGCTTCCATTGCATCCTGTATGATGGGGTCACTCAGCTTCCCTGGCATCCTGTATAATGGGGTCACTCAGCTTCCCTTGCATCCTGTATGATGGGGTCACTCAGCTTCCCTGGCATCCTGTATAATGGGGTCACCCAGCTTCCCTAGCATCCTGTATAATGCGGTCACTCAGCTTCCCTAGCATCCTGTATAATGGGGTCACTCAGCTTCCCTAGCATCCTGTATAATGGGGTCACTCAGCTTCCCTGGCATCCTGTATAATGGGGTCACTCAGCTTCCCTGGCATCCTGTATAATGGGGTCACTCAGCTTCCCTGGCATCCTGTATAATGGGGTCACTCAGCTTCCCTGGCATCCTGTATAATGGGGTCACTCAGCTTCCCTGGCATCCTGTATAATGGGGT